>NW_026652277.1:7084723-7209849 GCF_009828535.3 Hylobates moloch | reverse complement strand
CCCAGGCTGGAGTGCACTGGCGTGATCTCGGCTCACTGCATGCTCCGCCTCCTGGGTTCACGCCATTCTTCTGCCTCAGCCTTCTGAGTAGCTGGGACTACAGGCGCCCACTACCACGCCCAACTAATTTTTTTGTATTTTTAGTAGAGACGGGGTCTCACCGTGTTAGCCAGGATGGTCTCGATATCCTGACCTTGTGATCCACCTGCCTCGGCCTTCCAAAGTGCTGGGATTATAGGCATGAGCCACCACGCCCAGCCTTCAATTTCTTTTAACTCGTGTTTATTGGTAATCTTCTGAATGATTACAGGTAAGTGAAGATGTTCATCTATTATGTCAGGGAGCCCTCGGTCCCAGCAGGAGGCCGGTTAAGAGAATCGAAGGATCTCTGTCAGGCTGTACAGGCAAGGCACTGCATAGTAATGTCTTAGTTAGTGATGGGCAGCAGAAAAGATGGCGGTCCCATAGGATTATAACACCATATTTTTACTGTACCTGTTCTATGTTTAGCTACACAAATACTTACTATTGTGTTACAATGTCTTCAGTATTCAGTACGGCCACATGCTGTATAGGTTTGTAGTCTGGGAGCAATAGGCTATGCCCTCTAGCCTAGGAGTGTAGAAGGCTGTACCATGTCAGTTTGTGTGAGTTCATTCTATGGCGTTCTTGCAGCAACAAAATCGCCTGACAATGCATTTCTCAGAATGTTTCCCCATCATTAAGCAATGTATGACTGTATTTATTACCTGGGAAACTACTTCCTGAATCATTTTTTATGAAAAGAAAAATGTTAAAAAGTTAAAGTCACCAGCCAGGCGAGGTGACTCACACCTGTAATCCCAGCATTTTGGGAGGCCAAGGCGGGTGGATCACTTGAGGTCAGGAGTTCATGACCAGCCTGGGCAACATGCTGAAACCCCGTCTCTACTAAAAATATAAAAATTAGCCAGGTATGGTGGCGGGTGCCTGTAATCCCAGCTACTCAGGAGGCTGAGGCATGAGAATCACTTGAATCTGGGAGTCAGAAGTTGTAGTGAGCCAAGATTGCATCACTGCACGCCAGCCTGGGCAACAGAGTGAGATTCTGTCTCAAAAAAAAAAAAAAAAAAGAAAAGAAAAGAAATGCCCCCAAGTTGGGTTGTTTCTGTGAAGCCCTTGTCATGAGTAAGTAGTTAGCCAAATGAGGCTATTCACTTTTGTTTCATATAATTTTTATGATTTAATTAATTCTTTTTTTTAGAGATGGGGTCTTGCTCTATTGCCCTGGCTGGAGTGCAGTAATGCAATTATGGCTCACTGCAGCCTCGAACTCCTTGGGCTCAAGTGATCCTCCCTCCTCAGGCTTCCACAGTGTTGGGATTACAGGCATGAGCTACCACGCAGGCCACTGCTTTTCCCTCCCTTCCTCCCTCCCTCTCTCTTTCTCTTCTTCGTCCCCTTCTCATCTCCTGATCCTTCCCTCTTTTCTGCTTCCCTCTTCCACGGTACCTGTCCACGTCTTCTGCCAGTCATTGGTGCCACGGGCACTGCTTGACCCTGGAGGCAACTGCAGTTCAGGGGGCTCCTAACTCATTCCGGAGGTCCACCTGTGTCACCCTCTTTCTCTCACAGCTGTAGTGCCGTCAAGGCCGAGGCTCAGCCCAGGTCTACCCACTCGCACCCCCCTGTGCTTTCTCCCTCTCTCCCAGGCGCTTTCACGCCTTCCCTTCCCGTGCAGCATTGTGCGATCCCAGGAGAGCCTTTGCTATGCTGTTGTCCCAGCTTCCAGAGCTTTCTCTGCCCCCTTGGACCTCATCCAGATGTATTTTTAGAATTCTGTCCTCAATGATGTCAGTGTCTCCAATATCGTCCTCTTCTGACTTCCTCTTTTTTTTTTTTTTGAGACGGAGTCTTGCTCTGTCGCCCAGGCTGGAGTGCAGTGGCGCAATCTCAGCTCACTGCAAGCTCCGCCTCCCGGGTTCACGCCATTCTCCTGCCTCAGCCTCTCCGAGTAGCTGGGACTACAGGCGCCCGCCACCACGCCCAGCTAATTTTTTGTATTTTTAGTAGAGACGGGGTTTCACCGTGGTCTTGATCTCCTGACCTCGTGATCCACCCGCCTCGGCCTCCCAAAGTGCTAGGATTACAAGCGTGAGCCACCGCGCCCGGCCTGACTTCCTCTTGAATTACATGGGGTGTGTTTTAAAACTGAAGTGTATCTTCCACGTAGTATTTCCTTGGTGTTTCATAGGTACACATCTCATCTACCCGATGAGACTGAAAGTCCACGGGGTCCATTTTCCCACATCGGCTTCCTCGGTACTTTCTGCCATGTTGATCATTCAGAAGGTTCCCCATGAATATATAAATTAAATGGAATTGAAGTTTCCATCAATATAACTTATACAAGAAGACCTGATTTATTTCATCTAGATCCTTATCTTAGATCCCAGTACACACATGGTGTCCATTTAAAGGATATTGCCTGAAACCACTAATGCAGTTACATGAAGTACAACTAATTTTGTGGCTCGTAGAAGACGAAACTTCCTGGGATGGATCATAAATTGTGTTGTTCTGTACAGATCAGATTATTTCATTAAAACTCTATATTTAGTTGATTTCTGTCAACGTCCTTCCTAGAGGCAACATTTCGTACACTTAACCTCAGTAAAAATTCAAAACTGGTGAACAGGGCCAGGCATTGTGGCTCAGGCCTATAATCTCAGCACTTTGGGAGGCCTAGGTGGGTGGATCACTTGAGGTCAGGAGTTCAAGACCAGCCTGGCCAACATGGTGAAATCCCATCTCTACTAAAAATACAAAAATTAGCTGGGTGTGGTGGCGCGTGCCAGCTACTCGGGAGGCTGAGGCAGGAGAATCGCTTGAACCTGGGAGGCAGATGTTGCAGTGAGCCAAGATTGCACCATTGCACTCCAGCTTGGGTGACGAGAGGGAAACTGTCTCAAGCAAAACAAAACAAAAAAACAAAACAGAAGTGGTGAACAGAAAGGGAGAGGGAGGGAGAAAAACAAGAGTTTAAATATTGCACAAGAGTGGCATGATTTGGTGGCTCAGTTGTATAGCAGAAAAGAGGGTTTATAGTATTTTTGTTTGTTTGCTTGGTAAAGAAAAAAAGAAGAAACATAGAACTATGTTTTCAAAAGACGTTTAATCCAAAAAGGAGAGGTTCAAGGCCCCAGGATGTTCACAGTCTTGTATAACTTCATTTTACAAAGGGATTTTTTTTTTTAAAAAAAGACTGATAAATGTAGCATGTTAACATTTTACCAAATAGGTCACAAGAGATTATTAGTACAAAAGCACAAAGAATTTCCTGAGACTGGCAAAAGCTCCAATCAAAACTTTTACAAAGCTGACATTTCAGAAATGTGGATGTTTTTGAAGCCTAGGCATGTAGCAGTTCAAATGAAGACTTTAGTCCAATTCAAGCAATTTAGCTAAGACGGGAGAAAAAAAGAAATCCTATATTCTCAACAAGTCACATCCCATAAATTAATACCTAGAACAGTGATAGTGATTCCTGTGCTTTTCAAGTCACAGTCTCCTTGAAGAATAGGATTTCTTAAAATTTATTTAAAAAAATTGAAATTTCTGCCAGATGTAGTGGCTCACGTCTGTAATCCCAGCACTTTGGGAGGCCAAGGTGGGTGGATCACTTGAAGTCAAGAGTTTGAGACCAGTCTGGCCAACATGGTGAAACACTGACTCAACTAAAAGTATAAAAATTAGCTGGGCGTGGTGGAGAACACCTGTAATCCCAGCTACTCGGGAGGCTGAGGCAGAGAAATTGTTTAAACCCAGGGCACAGAGGTTGCAGTGAGCCGAGATTGTGACACTGCACTCCAGCCTGGGAGACAGAGTGAGACTCCATCTCTAAAAAAAAAAGAAAAGAAAATTGAAATTTCTGCCCAGGTTATAGACATATACATGAAGTCTTTTTAACTCCCCCCAAAGGATTCAAAAACTATGTTATACCATTCAGAAAAAATAATAAGCTCTCTAGCTAAAGTCCATAAACCTCAGGTTAAGAAATGTTAACCTAGAGGCCGGGTGTGGTGGCTCACACCTGTAATCTCAGCACTCTGGGAGGCTGAGGTGGGTGGATCACTTGAGGCCAGGAGTTCGAGACCAGCTTGTCCAACATGGAGAAACCCCATCTTTGCCAAACACACACACACACACACACACACACACACACACACACACACACACACACACAACAGCTGGGCGTGGTGGTGGCATATGCCTGTAGTCCCAGCTACTTGCTACTCGGGAGGCTGAGGCAGCAGAATCTCTTGAACCCAGGAGGTGGAGGTTGCAGTGAGCCCAGATTGCAGATTGGGTCACTGCACTCCAGCCTGGGTGACAGAGCAAGACTCTGTCTCAAAAAAAAAAAGAAAGAAAAGAAAAAAGAAATGTTAACCTAGAAATATCCAGAAAGAAGGTAGTAAATAAATCCACATTTCATTCTGTCATTTAAAATTCATCAGGAGTTGAGCACAAATAAGGAGAGATAAGATTTTATTTAAAGTAAAATTAATCGTATTTAGTTTATTTTAGGACCTCGGTGCAGCATCTCCATCTCTGGGTGGATACAGTAATTTGATTTCCGAAGCAGAACAAATGAGTAGAGTTTCCGTCTCATCAACATGGTAAAGAAAGCTGCTCCACATTTACTGCTTTGTGTTTAATGTTTTGGAAACAGCAGCTTGAAAGACTGGAAATCCTCAAGCTAGAAATGAGCTTTCAGAAAACAGTCCTCTTCCGCCCTCATTTCACTTCTAGGGAGCAAGAAAGAGAGTGGTATTTCCCAAACGGGAATGCTGTGAAAGACGATGAGCTGGTGGGGAACGCTTTCAAGAGCTGGATTTTATTGGTGACTCCTACCGTTTTCCTTATACATCTGCTCAGCCCTCATATTTTCCCATTACAAATGACAGCATTTTGGAAAATGTATCTTATTTCCTTGAACACATCCATTGTCAATTGTAAGTGTGTTTAAATTTATGCCATTTGTCCTGAGGGAAAGGAAACTAGAAATCAGACAGTGTTAACACTCCAAAGCCCCACCCATTGAATTCAACCTTTTTTTGTACAGATGAGGCAAGTGAGGTGGAAGGAATGCCCAAGGTTATGCATCCACTTAATGTCAGGGCTGGAACTGAAATCTAGGGAGGCCCTCCTTTCTTTCTTTCTCTTTCTTTCTTTCTTTCTTTCTTTCTTTCTTTCTTTCTTTCTTTCTTTCTTTCTTTCCTTTCTCTCTCTCTCTCTCTCTTTCTTTTTTTTTTGTCTCACTCTGTTGCTTTCTTTCTTTCTTTCTTTCTTTCTTTCTTTTTCTTTCTTTCTCTTTCTTCTTTCTTTCTTTCTCTTTCTTTTCCTTCTTTCTTTTTCTTTCTTTTCTTTCTTTCTCTCTCTCTTTCTTTCTCCTTCCTTCCTTCTTTCTTTTCTTTATCTTTTTTTTTTTTTTATGGACTCTGATTCTGTCGCCCAGGCTGGAGTGCAGAGGCGTCATCTCGGCTCACTGCAGCCTCCACCTCCCAGGTTCAAATGATTCTCTTGCCTCAGCCTCCCGAGTAGCTGAGATTATGGCATGTGCCACCATGCCCGGCTAATTTTTGTGTTTTTAGTGGAAACAGGGTTTCACCATGTTGGCCAGGCTGGTCTCGAACTCTTGACTTCAAGTGATCCTCCCACCTCTGCCTCCCAAAGTGCTGGGATTACAGGCGTGAGCCACTGTGTCCGGCCAGGTGGCCCCACTTTCTATATTGCTTTCACAGAGATGCCAGATCCAGTCTGGGGCAGGAGCCAGCAGCAGTGAATTCCAGAGACTAAGTTCATCAAAAAGTATATTTGCTTGTGCCTCAGTCTCCCCATACACAAAACGAGAGCCTAGACAAGGTCCATGGTCACAGCATGAGGTTTATTCATACAAAAATACTGCTAATGGCTGCTGGAAAACACTTTGATTTGTAATTGTTGATGAGAAGTCACTTGACAAGCATTCTTGAAGGCTGTTGTTGTGGTAAAGGTGAACGCAGTCCCACCTGGAGGCTGAAGAGCCCACCCACACTTAAGCCTAGAAGCCAGAATAAACAGGATGAGAGGGTAATTCTTTCACGTGGAATCTCATTTTCTCAATCATTACCAGGCAACTCCAGATTTTCCTTTGAGGGTCTTCACCCTCTGACATCAGCATTGCAGAAACCAGGAGAGAGGAAAAGAGGGAAGGAGCGGAAGTTTTCAGAACGGGGGAAAGGAAACGTTTGTCGTCCCCACAATGTAATAAACTTGTTACAGCGTTTATTAAAGAGAAAACCAGGATGTGAGTAGAAATTTCCTTTTTTCCTCCTGCCTGAGAATGCACTGGAATTTATTGTGCCTGAGCTTTCAAATCTGTTCCTGAGCTGCCAGCAAGGAGGAGCTGCAGGGTCTCAGTGGAGCCCTGTGGCTATGTTGCCCTCTGCAAGTAGACCCTACATTACTCCTCCTCGAAGCCCAGTCCTGATGGGCCACACAGCCAGGAGCACCAGAGAGGAGGTAAGGTCCCCGCAGCTCCCAGTCATCACAAAGGACATCACCATGCTGGAAATTAGGCAGACCTATCATTTGTTTGAGAACCACTTAAAAAATCCGCAGCACCAGTCCATGTCCTTTGTCTTGGCTTTGTCTTGTCCTTTTAATTTAAGATTGCGGCGAAATGGATTTAGGGAAGAGATATCAGCTCCTCCTCCCTGGAGACACCAATATTGACTAACACTGAAAAAGCAAATAGTATCAGATAACCTACTAAAATAAAGCAAGGAAAGTCATTATACTTTTACTTTATTGATCCAGGTCCTGGCTACATGGGGGAAAAAAAAAACCTTACATTGTTGAAGCTGGAAATCTCTAATGCTACAACGACGTGTTGTTAAAAAGTGGTGCATTTATCTGCACACAGGAAACAAGACATTATACTGAGCAGGAGCTGTGTTAAATAGTCCAGGGATATGCATAGCACTGAACGGTGCTGGGCTAGGCGAGGAGGGAAAAGAACCTCGTGAGGATGGGACGTGTGCATTTAAAAAAATTGTCAGACAGGTTTTCTGAATAGACAAAAAATACACTTCAAAGGCTTCCTTTTGATTTTATATTAATGACTTCCAAGCACATTTCTATGATAGCAACATCTTTTAAATTGGTCTTGAGTAGAGGGTCCATGCCAGTCTTGTACTAACTTCATTCAATATTTGTGAGTAAACGAATGGTACCCATTAAGTTCATATATTTAACTTTGAAAATTGGACTAATTTATAAATCATTACTAGGGTAATTACTAGGGCAATGATTTATAAATGAAAAGTTGCAAGGATTAATACTTTTCTAGTCTACACACATGCATACATATATAAATATATGTATATACATATACAAACATATGTATATACATATACAAGCATATGTATATACATATACAAGCATATATATGCATACATGTGTATATATACACACTAAATATACATTGCAGCAAACACATTTTTGTTTGACAACCTCCTGGTTGCACATTTGACATTTGCAAAGTAACACATTTACCAAGAAAAAGAATTTGGATTTAATTGCTTTGATAAAGTCACAGTTTCCTTTGTGGTATTTAAGATCATGTTAGTACAAAGGTTTTCACAGGTCAGCAGCTTCTCATTCTTTTTCATGAGAACTTTCCCAATCAATCAATTAACTAACAAGCATGTGTTAAGGCAGGGGTCCCCCAACTCCTGAGCCATGAACCACTACCGGACAGGTGGCCTGTTAGGAACTGAGCCACCCAGCAGGAGGTGAGTGGGGAGTGAGCTTCATCTGTATTTACAGCCACTCCCCATCGCTCATGTTACCGCCTGAGCTCCACCTCCTGTCCCTGAGAGCCTCCTCGACTTCCTGCCATGGAACAACACACGGGCTTGCAGCTGCGTCCCTCCTATTTCTTTCTTCCTTTCTGTGACAATGGACAAGTTGCCCTTATCCCTCTGAGGAAGCAATCCACCTGCACCTCCCGCCTAATCAGCAGGAGCATTAGATTCCCATACAAGAGCAAACCCCATTTGTGAACTGCACATGTGAGGGGTCTAGGTTGTGCGCTCCTTATGAGAATCTAATGCCTGATGATCTGTTGCTGTCTCCCATCATCCCCAGATGGGACTGTCTAGTTGCAGGAAAACAAGCTCAGGGCTACCACTGATTCTACATGATGATGAGTTGTATGATTATTTCATTATATATATATTACAAGGTAATAATAATAGAAATAAAGTGCACAATAAATGTAATGCACTTGAATCATCCTGAAACCATCTCCCCTCCACTGTCCGTGGAAAAATTGTCTTCCACAAAACCAGTCCCTGGTGCCAAAAAGGTTGGGGACTGCTATATTAAGATGTATGTTAAGTTCTGTACTAAGAATTGTATTGAATACAAAGAATTAATGATATCGTCCTTGCCACCAAGAAACATAGTTGAGTAGGAGAGATAGTTATCTTTTCCAGTAGGAGAGAGAGGAGTTTGTGCTTCAAGTATCATGAAACATTCTATACTACGTGAGTGATAAAGGCAAGCACTGTCCTAGGCGTCTATGTGCAGCTGAAGTCACCCAGGAGTGAGTGGATGGTGTTCAAGATCTTGGAATAGGAGTAGATCTTGGAAACACGGTGAAGAGGCAGAACACAGAAGCAGAGCCAGGAGTGACATGTGCCAGATTATTTGAATCAGTGGTACAGTCTGGGGAACCAATACTCTAGATTTTATCCCAGGACAGACCCAGAACATCAGACATAATTAGACCATGCAGTTTAGCCTTATCTGCAGAAAACAGCTTTTCCGGAACTGTGTGTTGGTGTTATGTCCTTGCTTGACTAAAGTGGAGGAAGTCTTCTGGAAAAAGGTATTTAAAAAATCAGAACACTGCACTAGTCGTTCCACTAAATGGTACAGGAACAACTGGACATCCACATGTTTTTTAGAAAAAGAATATAGACACAGACCGTACATCCTGCGTAAAAGTAATTCAAAATGGATCATAGACCCTATATGTAAAAGCGAAACCATAAAAAATAGGAGAAAATCTAGATGGCCTTGGGTTTGGTGATGACATTTTAGATATAACATCAAAGGCATGATCTATGAAAGAAGTAACTGAGAAGCTGAATTTCATTGAAACTAAAACTTGTACTTTGAGAAAGACACTGTCAAAAGAATGAGAAGACAAGCCACAGACTGGGAGAAAACATAGCAAAAGTCACATCTCATAAAGAATCATTATCCAAAATATACAAAGAATTCTTATAATTCAACAATAAGATAATAAAAAACCTGGTTAAAAATGGACAAAATAGCTGAACAGACACCTCACCAAAGAAAGCACACAGATGGCAAAGAAACATATGAAAAGGTTCTCTTCCTCATATATCATCATGGAAATACATATTAAACAACAGTGAGTTCCCACTACACACTATTACACCTGTTAGAATGGCCAAAATCCAGAGCACTGACAACATAAAATGCTGGTGAGGAGGTGGAGCAACAGGAACTCTCATTCACTGCTGCTGGGAATGCAAAATGGTGTAGCCACTTTGAAGACAGTTTGGCAGTTTCTCACCGAGCTAGATATACACTTACCATGGGATCCAGCAATTGTGCCCCTTCCTATTGGACAGAGCAGGAGCGTCACTATCTTCCATTTTAAGTTCCCCTAAATCCAGCTCCAAAACATCAGCCTAATGGCTAATGTCAACATTCCAACCCTTAGATAAACCCCCGCTCTGACCAGAAACATGCCAACCCTGAGATAACCCCAACTCCAACCAGAGACATTCCAAACCTACAATAAAACTCTCCTTCACACAGAAATATTCTGAGCCTGCGATAAGCTCCCCCTCCCTAAAGCCCTTAAATACCCTTAGTCTGTAAGAGAGAGCACTCCTAACTGAAATTGGCCAGAAGCCCCTCTCAGGTTTATTCTCCAAAATAAACCTGTCTTTGACTATTGAGCCACTTTTCATGTTTTTTCCTTCTTTCTTCAACTCTTACACTATTTACCCCGAGGAGTTGAAAACCTATGTCCATACAAAACCATGCACACCAATGTTTATGGCAGCTTTATTCATAATTGCCAAAACTTGGAAGCAATCAAGATGTCCTTCTGAAAGTGCATGGATAAATAAACTATGGAACATCCAGACAGTGGAATATTATTCAGTGTTAAAAAAGGAATGAACTATCAAGCCATGAAAAGACATGAAGGAAACTTAAATACATATTACTAACTGAAAGAAGCTCATCTGAAAAAGCTATATACCATACAAATCCAACTATATGACATTCTGGAAAAGGCAAAACTATGGAGATGGTAAAAAGATCAGGGGTTGCCAGGAGTTGGTGTATTAGTCTGTTCTCATGCTGCTAGTAAAGACATACCTGAGACTGGGTAATTTATAAAGGACAGAGGTTTAATGGACTCATGGTTCCACATTGCTGGGGAGGCCTCACCATCATGGCCTAAGGCAAAGGAGGAGCAAAGTCATGTCTTACATGGTGGCAGGCAAGACAGAGCTTGTGCAGGGGAACTCCCATTTATAAAACAATCAGATCTTGTAAGACTTGTTCACTACCATGAGAAGAGTGTTGGAGAAACTGCCCCCGTGATTCAGTTATCTCTACCAGGCCTGCCCTTGATGCATGGGGATTATTGCAATTCAGGGTGAGATTTGGGTGGGAACACAGCCAAACCATATCAGTTAGTGAGGAGGAGGGATGAATAGGGAGAGGATTTTCAGGGCAGTGAAACTACTATGTGTGACACCATAATAGGGGATACATGTCCTTAGACATTTGTCCAAACCCATAGGATTTACAACACTGAGAGTGAATCATAGTGCAAACTGGCCTCTGGGTGATGGTGATGTGCCAATATAGGTTCATTAATTGTAACAAATGTGCCAGTCTGGTAGGGACGTTGATAGTTGGAGGAGGCTGTGCATGTGTGGAGGGAGGAGGTACACAGAAAATCTCTGTACCCTCTTCTCAATTTTGCTGTGAATATAAAGCTGCTCTAAAAATAAGGTCTATTTTAAAATAACAATCATTAAAATATAGACGCTGAACTAATCATTGATCGAAGGCCTTGAGGGTAGCAGCAATGGACAGAGCTGTAAACCTGTGAGCACAAGGTCTGTGTTTAATTCTCAAGCTGCCATTCAGCAGCCTGCCAAGTTTTTAACCTCTCTGAGCCTGTTTGCCTATCTGTAAAAGGTGAATGAAAATCAATTTAAAGGAATTGTTTTTCTATGGATTAAACTACATAGAAGAGCTTTAATAAAGATTGGTTTAAAAACCACCTGGCTATGACTTTAATGTTGCAGTGCGGATGGGACCCTGTCCACCACGGGGCCTGGAGTCTCTCACTGGGAGGCCATGGCAGAAAGTCTTTAACTCCAGGACCAGAAAAATAAGCCTCTCTTCTGCAGTAACTTGTGCGTTTTGTCGTGGTTGGCTAGACATTTCAACCACATAAACCGCTTGGCCATGGAGAAGTGCAAATCCAAAATGAAGGCCAATAACTCACATGACGTGACAGTCTGCACCTCTGGGCACTCACTTTCCTTTACTCCCTCCCTCCACTGTCACGTGCATTTTTCTGATCTTTGTCTCTTCTCTGAGATCTTATTGCCTGCACTCTCGCCAGCCTCCACAGTTGGGGCTTCAGTGGGACCTACCATCTTCTGAGACCTTTGCTTTCTTATTTCTGAGTTCCTTCCTCTCTTGGTTTCCTTCCATTTCCAGCATAGCTTCCATCATCAGCCACTTCCACTACCCTCTGGGCCTCTCCCTGGCCCTTTGTTTCCCTGTCATCCAGGACCCCGTGATTGAGCCTTCTGTCTATCCGCTCCTGCCTGGAGGGCTGAGGGCTGCAGAAGAGCCTGGCTGTGCAGTCTGGTGGAGGCTTCCTCCTCAGTGCCTGCATCCACGCTCAGCTTGCTCTCCCTCCACAGGCCTCCAGCCATGCCCCAGGCCTCTCTCTCCCTTCCAGCCATGCCCCAGGCCTCTCTCTCCCTCCACAGGGCTCCAGCCAGGCCACAGCCTCCCTGCTCATGGGTGAATGTCTTGATTTCTATTTTCCAGAGTAAATAAAGGCCCTGAGACCCCCTTGACTTCCTGCCATGGAACAACACCCAGGCTTGCAGCTGCGTCCCTCCTATTTCCTTCTTTCTTTCTGTGGCGACAGACAAGGTGTCCCGCCCTCTCCGAGGAAGCCATCCACCTGCACCTCCTGCCTCATTGAGAAGGGTCTCTCTTTTGAACTTCACATCTTTCCTTTCCCAGCATCTTTCCATTATCTTTTAAAATGTTCAAGTTAAAATGTTCTTTTTTTTTTTTTGGCGGGGTCTCATTCTGTAGCCCAGACTGGAGTGCAGTGGCACCATCTTGACTCACTGAAGCCTCAAACTCCCTGGCTCAAGCAATCCTCCTGCCTCAGCCTCCCAAGTAGCTGGGACCACGGGCGTGCGCCACCACGCTGGGCTAATTTTTGTAGTTTTTGTAGAGACGGGGTTTTACCATGTTGCCCAGGCTGGTCTCAAACTCCTGTTCTCAAAGGATCTTCCCGCTTCAGCCTCTCAAAGTGCTGCGATCACAGGCATGAGCCATTGTACCCAGCCCCTATTATTTTTTTAAAATCTCCCTCAACCCAGCCTCGTCTTCTGTCTACTTTCTGGAGTCTCTGCTCCACTTTGAAGTCACAATTTGCAGGGGCCGTTCCTGCTACATCCTCCTTAGTCTGCCACAATCCGGCCCCCACCCCAAATCCCCCAACATCCGCCCCTCCACCTCAATGAAACTTCTCTTGCCCAGGTTATTAGCATTTTGTTTGTTTGTTTGTTTTGAGAGGGAGTCTCACTCTGTTGCCCAGGCTGGAGTGCAGTGGAGCAGTCTCGGCTCACTGCAACATCGGCATCCTAAGTTCAAGTGATTCTCCTGCCTCAGCCTTCTGAGTAGCTGGGATTGCAGGTGCGTGGTACCATACCCAGCTAATTTTTGTATTTTTAGTAGAGTCAGGTTTCACCACGTTGGCCAAGCTGGTCTTGAACTCTTGACCTCAGGTGATCTGCCTGCCTCCACCTCCCAAAGTGCTGGGATTACAGGCATGAGCCACCACGCCCGGCGTCTTGTCCAGGTTATAAACAACCACTTCATCACTTTCAGTCCTTGTCTTCCCTTTCCTCTCAGTCATGTTTGTTAAACTTACTTTTCTTGTCAAAATATGATTTTCCCTTGGTTTCAGGGATTTTAGCCCCCTAAGCCCCCCATATGCTCATGTTTGGTAACCCGTGTAGGCCTTCCTGCCTCTCTGTCCATCTGTTAAATATTGACTTCCTCCAGGGCCTATCTGTTAATAAGTAACTTTTTTCATCCCACACACTCTCAGAACTCATCAATACTAGAGCTTCAGGGACCATCCCAGCTCTCTCATGAACCCCACACTCTCGCTCCAGCTGCCGACCAGTTACCTCTGATGGGAGGTCCAACAGACCCCTCAACTGCACAAGTGCTATATCTACTCATCCCATCTCTTCCCCAAACCTGCCCTTCTTTTCACGTTCCATATCTCAGCAAATGGCACCAACAGTTAATCTGCCCAAGCCAGAGACCTGGAAATCATTCATGGTTGCTGTGTCTACTTCAGCACCCTCATCCAATTGGCCATCAAGCCTGCCTGTCCTATCTCTGGACCGTGTTTTAATCCATTCTCTTGTCCCCAGGTCCACTGCTCTTTGCTCCATGCAAGCAAGACACCTGGTATCCCCCCAACACCCCGGCTTTCCTCCCATCTCTCCATGATCACATTGGCCAGCAGGACCTTTATGAAATACAGAGGTCGTCATGCCGTTTCCTTGCTTAAAATACTCCGGTGACTTTATGTTGCCCTTAGGACAGGAACCACTCCCTTTCCCATGGCCTGCAAACCTTTCGTGGTCCACGTCCTGATTCCAGGCTCAGCCGTGGACCCCAGGCCTTAGGACACACAATTTCCCCTGCTAGGCACAGCCTCTCCTTGTCTGTAGCCCTTCTTTGTGAGTTGAAAGGGATATTGCTGAGCTAAAACTTCCTCCTGCGGGATCTGTCCTATGAAACTGTATGATGATCACAGAGGAAGTTTGATGATGAGGCTCCTAGGGAAGCAGATGCCTTGTAAGCTCTCCATCACTAAGGGAAGGATAACACCTCAGACGTCCTTTCTTCCTGGGGATTTAAACTGGTTATCATTGTAAGGATAATGCAAAGAAAAACGAACCTATTTGGGATGGTCGGATCAGTGATGCCTATTTGTGAAAATAGACACAGCCTGGGGGTGATTTGTCATGGACATCTGATACAGACAAGGAGAAAAGAGGAAAGGGGAAGAAAAGATGTCTGGAGAGAAGATGGGGAAGGAAGGGAAGAGAACAACCACTAGCTGAGGATCAGAGCCACTCCCCTCTCCCTAGCAAGGATCAGAAATAAGGCTCAAGTGCCCTGTCCATCCAGGGAGGCTGAACCTGCTGCCTCTGAGTAACACGTTCTCAGGGAAAGAGTTTAAAAGAAGGAGGAGGAGATGAAGAAAGAAGTGGAGAAGGAAGAAGAGGAGAGGGAGAAGGAGGGGGAAGAGCAGGAGGAAGAGAGGGAGGACAAAGAGGAAAAGAAGGAGACAAAAAAGGAGAGTGAAGAGGAAGAAGAGCAGGATGAGAAGGAGGAGGTGGAAGTGGAAGACGAAGAGGAAGGGGAAGAGGTGGAGGAAGAGAAAGGTGGAGGAGGAGGAAGAGGTGGAGGAGGAGGAGGAGGAAGAGGTGGAGGAGGAGGAGGTGGAAAAGGGAGGAAGAGGAGGAAGATGAGGTGGCGAATGAGGAAGAGGAGGAGGCCTGTATTGGTAACTTCCTGAAATTTTTACTTATTATACTGAAATCATTTTCCCAATAAACTTAAATACCTTGATTCACCATAGGTAAGAATCAGACTAAGAACGATAAAAAGGAAGAAGTGGCTTAAAAAACACAGACCGAAGGCCATCTTCATGGCAAGTACCACTGACCCTGTAGGCAAATGCAGCAGGGCCACTGCGCCCTTCATGCCTGGCACATACGCATCACTTTGTGCTAGGGCCAGTTGGAGGGGCTCTGCTGGCTTCCTATCAAGGAGCCCCTAGTCTGACAAGCATGTTCTGTATGGTGTGGTTTCCATGGCTCACTCTCAGAGCTTCTGTCTTTTGGAATCCCTGCAAGGGTCTTCAGGGCAGTTTCTACTCTAGTGAGAGTGCCAGGCAAGTCCATTTACCTTTCTTCTCCTCTTCCTTTCCCTTCCCCAACTCCACCCCCTCCCCCTTGCTACTCCTAATCCAATCTCTCACTACCCTATGGTGTTAGAAATCACAGTTCATCTATCAAAATAAATTAGTTTAAAATCCATATTTTTCAGTAGCTTTTAAACTAGCCTTTTAGTATGTGGAATCTTATGAATATGTGAACTTTGACCTCATTCCAGTGCAGACATATCACCACTGTAACTCTGAATTACAGTGTGTGGTTCTCTCTCAAACAATTATATTCACAAACCCCCTTTTTTAGAAAAATTTTATCATCTGTTCAAAATACGTTATTCTGCATCCGGCTTATGATGTTAAAGTCCTATGTGCAAGATAATCTTTATATGCAGATGAAATATTAGCAAGAAATGCAAGTTTGTTGAGATGTTATTAAAAAGTCACATTATACTCTGAGACCTGAAAAAAAAGAAAATAAAAGCCACATTAAGAAAAATAATAACTTATAAATTGATCAGATATAGCTACCTCTAAATTATACAAAATTTAAATGATTGAAATTATACCACATAAGTTAAATAGACTCTTCAGCAGCATAATAGAAAGATCTAGGTCATTACCTTTACATTTACTCATAATTCTTGTTGTCTGAATCAACTAGAGCATTAATTATTTCACCTATATGACAACGTGATAAGTATAACTTTTCTATCTTGCACACATGAAGATTGCAAACATCAAATGATATTTATGTAAATGTATCATTTTGTTATTTGTAGAAAAAATAAAACTTTTGACGTTCTCAGAATTAATAAGTGATCAGAATTAGCAAGTGCACGGCAAATATTCACTTTCATTTTCCTGAGATATGATTTTAGATAGTCTGAACAGAACAGGGAGGCTGTTGTATTAGAACAAGTCACTTGGCTGGTGAGAAAACTTAGCAGATGATTTAGCATGTAGTTCAGCTTTGATTTTCATTCATGCGTTCATTCAAGTATTCACTTAAACTTGTTCTGTACGTCAGGCACTGTGCTAGGTGCCAGGCTGTGGAAGAGTAAAAAGGAATATAGATAACTCTTGCAGTAATTTTGACCAGTGTAGTAGAAATAATTGATTGCCAACAAAAACCCATCCTCCCTTTATTAATAGTAGTAATGTTAAGCTGTGCACATGCTGCCCAGCTAGTGACTGAATTTCCTAGCCTCCCTTGTAGCTCACTATGGACGTATGACTAGTTCTTGCCAGTAGAATGTGAGTAGAAGTGATATGATATGAGCCGTCATAGGTTTAGGGCTTCCTACCTAAGCTGTGTGTTCATTTTCCCTCCTGTGAGCTTGAATATGGAAGCACCTTATGGTCCAGCTTGAACCATGCACGTAGCAACACTCGAGCAGAAATTGGAAACCTATGACCTTTGGGTCAAATCCAACTCACTGATTGTTTTTGTAAAGATTAGTGAATTATCTCTGACTGCTTTCGTGCTACAACAGCAAAGTTGAGTAGCTGTGAAAGGGATCATATGGCCTACAAAACCAGAAAATATTACTATCTGGCTCCTGATAACAAAAGTTTGCTAACGCCTTTGCTAGAGGATGGTAAAGCAACAGAAAATATGAAACTGGATCCCCGAATGACCACATAGAGCAGAGTCTCCTCAGCAATCGGAACCAGTGACCTTGGGATGATTATATGAGGGAAAAATAAACTCCTATGTCTTTTAAACCAGTGTTTTTTACAGTCCCTTTGGCCTCTTCAAGAAAAGTTAGTTGCTCATGCTGGTGATATATACAATAGAATTCTGCACATATTTGGAGATTTGTAAGTGTCCTAGGAAATAAACCAAACTCAAATCCATTTGGCAGTGATCTCTAATCTTGTTGAGGTAAAACAATTTAAAATTCCAGTTTAGGTAAGATTATAACAATGAAAAATTACAGAGGTATGGTCAATAATAGAACACAAATTTTCTATTTTATTCTACTTAAATAGCAGAATTACATGATTTTTTCCCTTTATTTTGATACTCTAAGACCTAGTTTGTACAATGAGAAGTGAAAACAAATTAATTTTAGTTCTCCTTCCTCATTAATAACCTAATTTTTCCATTCTTCTGAAAATTACTGTTTTAAAACACTTAGTGTCAGCTCAAACTTCTAGACATTTTCAAAAAATGAATAATTTTAAAATGTAAAATGTACATCATCAACACATCAATAATATAGACAAAACACTAATAAACTGTATGAAAGCTTTTGTGATTAGGTTCTCAGTTGAATTTTCTGAGGCTTTTATTTTTTTGTAAACTTAGAAGAACTCACCCAGAATGAAATGTATTTACTTTATTTAGAGACCCTGTAATTCTGAGCATGTATTGCCTTATAAGTGGGCATTTCCTAACCTAGCACTAACCGAAGAGAAAGGTGACTTGCAAATTTCTTCTTCCACACTTCCAGGACTCTTCACTTTTTTGTTTAGGCCTGCCTTCAAGTGTCTATCAACCCCTGCCTTGTGTTTTATGGATTTTTTTTTTTTTAAGGCTGCAGGAGAATTGCTGTCTTCATCCATGTCAACCAGAAGAATGAGAACAGGAGAGAGTGGTCCTGGGCACAGCAAAGGGGCAGGAGCCAGGATTTAGGATTCCCTTAAGAGCTGGGAAGCATTCTTCTGCGAAGTTCGTGGGATGAGTAATGAGGATATAGGAGAGTCGCTAAGAGCTAGAAGCTGAGAGGACCTAGAGGACTGAGTTCTTGGTGAAGCTACAGGATTTTTTTTAGAAAACAAAACAAAAGTGGATCTGAAGTTCGGATTGTTGAAATGTCAGGAACCAGAGACAGTGTATATTATGGAAAATAAACAACTCTAGAATTTGCATACACTAAAGGTTTAGAAACAGTAGTCTCACAAAAAGTGAGCCCTGGAACACCTGCCTGGGAGCTTCCTTTGCAGGAAAAGCACACAGTTTGGACTTGCATTTTCTATTTGGCAGCTTAAACAAATGTCTCCAATGGCCAGGTCTTGTAGTTCCTACATTTCCTGCCCAAGTCTTTGACTCTACGGCATACAAACAAGCCACGGAGAAAAGCTTCCTTAGTCTTTGGGGTCAGAGTAAGGAGTAGCGGGATTCAAAGATGTTCTCCCACATGGTTTGGACAGGAGCAAGAGCCAACACTGTGATTTGTGTATTTTCAAGACATCATTCTGGCTACTGTTGACAAGGTCCAACCATCACCTTTAGATAGACGGGACTCATCTTCGATCACATTATATAGTCGATTCCTCAGGAATTGAGGTGAGACCACAGAAAATCATGGCTGATGGGCAAGACGATGGAGGATATAGAAACTGCTGCTTTATCAAGAGTTGAAGGTGACAGTCAGCCAGGAAGTGGTCAGAAGATGCAAGTCCCCTGAGCCGTGGGAGCACTGCATTGGGACAGTGCCACGGTGCTGGGATGGTGGGAAGAAGCAGCTGCCTGTGAAGGCTGGGACATTGCTGTGGGGGATGCAGAGATGCAGCTGAGGAAGCTGCACACCACTGCCAGTCCACCAGCACAGCTCCACGGTGGCCTGCGCCTCTAGAGTGAGGCAAATGGTCACAGTGGGCAGCGCCCGGCCGGAAGGAGATGCAGTTGTGACTCCATTCCACCTACTCCACTCCACTCCTCCTCCAGAACTTGACTCTTGTGGACTGCAGTGACCCTAAGCTACCTCTCAGGCAGCCAGGATTGTGATATGGAGTGGGGCGATTCTTTTTTTTTTTTTTTTTTTTTTGAGATGGAGTCTCGCTCTGTCCCCCAGGCTGCAGTGCAGTGGTGCTATCTCAGCTCACTGCAATCTCCGCCTCCCAGGTTCAAGTGATTCTCCTGCCTCAGCCTCCCGAGTAGCTGGGACTACAGGTGCGTGGCACCACACCTGGCTAATTTTTGTATTTTTAGAAGGGACAGGTTTTCACCATGTTGGCCAGGCTGATCTTGAACTCCTAACCTCAAGTGATCCACCTGCCTCGGCCTCCCAAAGTGCTGAGATTACAGATGTGAGACACTGTGCCCAGCTGATTCTTATTTCCATTCTGCACGCGTTTCATGAGAGTTCTCCTGCTGCACCGCAGGGAGAGGTGGGACACTGGCTCCACAGCCGGCTCCTCTGCACCCCAGATTCCAGGGCCTATCCAGCAGGCACAGGTAGCCCCCACAGCCCATTGCCCACCCGGAGGCTTTTTTCCAGTAGAGAGATGAGAGCGTGTGTTCTGCCCATGTACGGACTAGCAGTTTCCACATTTCCTGAGGTGCAGGGCACTGTGCTGGCTGCTCTAGGGCATTAAAAAATTAAGAGACCGGGCCGGGAGCGGTGCTCACGCCTGTAATCCCAGCACTTTGGGAGGCTGAGGCGGGTGGACCACAGGGTCAGGAGATCGAGATCATCCTGGCTAACATGGTGAAACTCTGTCTCCACTATAAAAAAAAAAAAAAAAAATTAGCCAAACATGGCAGCCTGCGCCTGTAGTCCCAGCTACTTGGGAGGCTGAGGCAGGGAGAATCTCTTGAACCTGGGAGGCAGAGGTTGCAGTAAGCCAAGATCGCGCCACTGCACTCCAGCCTGGACAACAGAGCGAGACTCCATTCTCAAAAAAAAAAACATTTGAGAGATGACATGACTCCTGCCATCAAATAATTTACGATCTAGTGAGAGGCCTACAAGCAGTGCTGAGCGATGGTGCAGGAGCTTGTTCTTGCTAGTTCTAGAAGCTCCTTACTGTGTGCTGCGAAGAGAAGGGTCTTGCCCTGGAGGAGGAATTTAGAACATTGTGAACCAAGGATAGATCATAAATGAGGCTAATGGGTAACTTCTCAGAGAAAATATGGATTCGAGCCGAGCAGAAGCTGAAACGTTGGCCCAACATTAGCAAAACTGAAATCACACTTTGGAGATGCGTCACTTTCTAAAAATTATTTACTTATTTAATGCATCCACTGAATTTATAATTTAAAACTAATTATAAATTGTATAATTATATTTTTATAATTTATATTTATATTTTAAATGTTTTATATTTCTATTTTATATCTTTATATATTTTTATTTAAAAACTTTTTATAACTTAATTGTTTAATTTATTATAATTATATAATTTTATTTTTATTGACAGGGTCTTGTTCTGTCTCCCAGGCTGGAGTATAGTGGCACAATCATAACTCACTGAAGCTTCAAACTCCTGGGTTCAAGCTATCCTCCTACCTCTACCTCCTGAGTAGCTAGGATTACAGGTACATGTCACCATGTCTGGCTAATTTTTAAGATTTTTGTAGAGATGGGAGTCTCACTATGTTGCCCAGGCTGGTCTTGAACTCCCGACCTCAAGCTCTCCTCCTGTGTTGGCCTCGCAAAGTGCTTGGGATTACAGATGTGAACCACTGTGCCCAGCCAGCATGACTTTATTAAACAGTTCTGAGTTGAGCTGCTGTTCTTACCAGCAGGGCTGCATGATGGCTACGCATGTGGATGATTATGGTCCCAGGGCAGGAGTCAACAGGGAGCTTCTTCTTCTTCTTCTTCTTCTTATTATTATTATAATAGATTTAGGGGATGCACGTGCAAGTGGGTCACATGGGTGTATTTGTGTATTGCTGGGCTCTGGGCTTTTAGTGAACTGATCACCCTAATAGTGAACATAGTACCTGGTAGGTGATTTGTCCAGCCCTTGTCAGCCTCCCTCCTTCTCCCCTTTTGGAGTCCCCTGTGTCTATTGCTCCCATCTTTATGGCCATGTGTGTCCACTGTTTAGCTCCCACTTATAAGTGAGAACATGCAGTATTTGATTTTCTTCAAGAGGAAGTTTCTATGGGGTTAAACCAACTCTGCTTCCACAGGCCTAGAGCCAATTGCCCTCTCCGTTTTCTGTTTGCAATCCACTGAGAGTGGTGACCAGGGGAAAGAGGCCTGGGAAATTTGAGGTGGTGCTTTGATATTTTTCCGAATGAATAAAATGATGACTAGCCACACAAATGTATCACAAAGAGGAGAGAGAGGCACACGCCTCGGTGAATCTTTTTCCCTCCTTTTCAACTTTCCTTTGCTGTCACAACTATTTCAGTTTTAGGGTCTTTCAAGAAAACAAGCAGGTCAAAGACTTGAAGAAACATATGCCAATACCACTTAGCAAATTTCCCGCCCAGAAATCCACTTCCAACCCAACCATCTGCTGCTCTGTCAGCCCAAGTATTTATAGCCTGGTTCTTTGTCCCCATTACCAGGCCTTGCTTCCAGTGCAGTGATTCCAGCTTTGTCTTCCTCCACTTTGGAAGAAAGAACGAGACAGTTTTCTTCCATTCCAGACAATATGGCAAAGTTACTCTCAATCTTAAAAAGATACGTGTTACCTCTGATCAAGAATTTGCCGCCTTTTCCGCCTCCGTGGAGCAAAAATCACTTCTTCTCTCTTGTCATTCCAAGAGACCTTCTCAGATGGATTTGGTAATCAGCGTTAAGAACAGTGTCTATTAAGCCACTGGCATTCAGTCCTATTTTTAAAAGGCTGGATTTTATTCACAACTTGGGAAATAATATTATTGACCTAGAAAATCACAAGACTCAGAACAAGAGATTCGGACACCTGTGACAACAAAGGCAATCAGATCTATTCATCCTGGCCCAACTGGGAGGCTCTCATCTCTAAAAGGAACTCATCCCCATCCATTTAGGTCTGACCCGAGGACCACAAGTCTGTGGTCCTTTATAGAAAAACTTCCTGGCAACATCAACACCTCCATTCACATCACAGACCAGCTGGTGGATTCAAGACCCTTGACAAGGAGTTGGCTTCCAGATCCAGGCGTCTTTCTGCTGGAATCCTAAAGAGGCCAAGTTCCGCCGTTCTTATGACACCCATTCTTCTTCATTTGATCAAAGGGAAACTTGACAAGTAGCACTCCCCATCGCCCCCACCAATGCTACCCCCACTGTTCCCCTAATCCTAATACAAAGTGAAACCAGTAGCACCTTAGAGATGTAGAAACACACTCGCAGGCATCCCACATCTAGGTCAAACTCATATAACCTTGCAGACCAATTTTCTAGTGTTTGGGGCTTTAAAGGAACAGTTCCACTTCCTTCCTCACCATCAAGACAAGAAAGCAAACAGGAACTCTGTACTTACGCGTCAAGGTACTGGAAGGCCCCACAGCCAGGAGGGCTGGCAAGGTGGCTGCAGATTCTCAGGTGGGGACACCTGCTTGGGAGAGATAGGTGCACAGGAGGGGGAGCCCCCCAGGCCTGAGATGTAGACAGTGGGCCCCAGAGGGTGGTGGGGAGAGGGCCCTGGGCCCCAGGAGCACTCAGGCCTATGCTTGAGGGCAGGGACACAGAAACTTGAAGGGTCTTGGGACGTCCTTCTCCAGCTGGCCCACGCCATCATAGGAAGCAGGGTCTCTGAGGTGAGGGCACCCCAGAAATGATGATGGACGTGGTGCTGGGGCAGCCTGGGGGCATGGAAACCCATAGAGGGTCACAGGGGTGAACCCCAAAATGCTGGGCAGACCTAGGACCCCACAACAAGAGTCAGCAGCACAGTGCATAACAAGCCTTAAAGATGTCCTTTCCCTCTATCCCAGCCATCCTACTTTGGGAACGTGTGCCAAGCAAAAGAGACATGGTTATTTACGACATTTCAATAACTCACGGCAAGTCATGGCATACTGAAAAGTGTAAAAATGTTTTTGTATAACTGTTATTGATGTGGGGGAAAATCACAGTATGATATTAAGTGATCAAAGTGGCACACCCTGCACTACAAAGCATGAAGCCAGTGATGGACTTAGAAAAAACGGATGAAAAAAAATGTCACATGAGCCTCCCAGGATTCCAGAAGCTCTGGTTTGCCTTAATTATAAGCGATTTGGGGGTTATAGTCTGTATTTGCTGAAGTTTCCACAATGAATTTCATTTATGACTGGACAACAGGATGTTGAAACCCATTCTGTTCCTATCATCACTCAATGTCATCAAAACTTATAACTTGTAAAAACTGACTTTCTATTACTTAGGAACCTTGGTGTTCATTATTGAATTTATACACAAGGACTTCAGTGTAGACCAGGCAGAGGTGTGGAACTACAGGATGTCATGTGCTGAGCACCCCAAATCACCCTCGGTCCCATGACATTGGATGTGAACCTTTAGGGGGATCGACCAAGACAGCTTTATAAGAAAACATGCTGGCTGGGCGTGGTGGCTCACGCCTGTAATCCCAGCACTTTGGGAGGCAGATCACCTGAGGTCGAGAGTTCAAGACCAGCCTGGCCAACATGGTGAAACCCCATATCTCCAAACAAACAAACAAAAAAATTAGCCGGGTGTGGTGGCACACACATCTGTAATCCCAGCTACTTGGGAGGCTGAGGCAGGAGAATTGCTTGAATCTAGGAGGTGGAGGTTGCAGTGAGTTGGGATCGCACCACTGCACTCAAGCCTGGGTGACAGAGCGAGACTCCGTCTCAAAAAAAAAACAAAAAACATGCTTACGGGTCCCGTTTGTGATTTACATCGATTAAATCAGAATGTTACTGTAATGTGAGCAGCATAAACTTCTATTCCTGTGGTACGTCAACAAGGATAAAGCCAAAGTACATTTATGAATTAACTACAAAGAAAATGAAAATGAACCAGAAAACCTAGTTAGAATTCCAGCTCTGCCACTGCTGGTTGGTGACCTTCTACACGCGGTTAATCCTCTCTCAGCCTGTTTCTCTCTGGGTCAAATGCCCTTAATGAGAGTACTGACATGTCTTTTTTGAAGGTTAAATGATATGATGTTTGGTGGACTCATTATTCGTCATTGTTCTGGGGAACGTCAAATGCTGGATGCCAGGACAGGGAGGGTGTCTCAGCCTCTCCATTCAGAAAGAGCCTGAATTGCTGCACTGAGCTGGATAAAACCTTCGCATAATTCTGAGTGTTGTTTAATCTTTAATTAACGTGAAACTACGTGTCCCAAGGGAAGCCGAAGCCGCTTTCTTTCTTTGACCTCGTGTTTATGTTGTCCTACTTTGACATGGCCTGGAATCCATAGTTTTAGCCTCTTTCCTCTTTGTACAGAAGTTCCCATAGAGGTTGCAAATTGTTGTTTTTAAGTAATGTCTGCTGAGGAGGAAATTGGAGGAATGAGAGGAATAAGGCAAATTACTTGGCATACATTTTACGAGGAGCTTCCTAACGGAGCTAAGAACATGGCTGTGGTCAAAGCTGTGAAGTCTGGGGAAGCTCACTGACCGCTGTTGGCCTGCTGTGGCCGCTGAGCTCAGGCAGGCAGCCTGTCTTTACCCTCACGCCCCAGGCTCACGCCTCCAGCCGAGATCTCAGGGTCCTGCTCAGTGCCACCAAATCTAGCAAGCATGTTTTGTGCAATCTTTTGCTCAATTTTATGGAAGAAACAACAAAAAGGAACTCATGGGTCAGGAGGGATTTCCAGCATTTTTTAAAAAGTGTACAAATCCATGCAAATATAACAAAGAAAGATAAGAAGAACATTGGGGAAAAATAAAGAAAAAGATATGAGTTGAGGAATTCAAAAAGGACAAAAACCAGAAAAAGATAAAACAAAAAAAAAAAAATGGAAAAAACACCTGCCTTTTGGACTCTGGGGGCTTAAAAGTGTGTTTCAGACCAGTTCCTCGGTTTGATGTTGACACAAACTTGTGAATTTAGTCCAGCAGAAATTATCTTCATGATCTCCATCTCTGTGATGTAGGGAGATTAAGTCATTTGGCCAAAGGCAACCCACACACTCACTCACATGCACACAAAATGCCGGCAGGAGTGAGACCTGAAGCTGGGCGTCTCAACTGCCAATCCGCTTTACTATGACAAGGAGCTGGCTTGCAAGGAAAGAGAGAAAAGAGTTTCTGAAAGTCCCTGGGGGCTGTGCCTGAGCCTGTACAAGTTTATAATCTCTGGCTGGCAGGGATGTACAGGTTAGTGCTGTATTACAGATTTCTTCCCCAGCTTATCAAAATGCTGTGTCTGCTCTGCATCAACTCCTTGCGATGTGCCCTGAGATTTGCTTTAAAGCCACAGATCAGCAATTTCGTTGTGTGTGCATTCATTTCTTTGCTCAACAAATATTTATTGGGTTCCTAACATATGCCAGACATTGTGCTAGATCCCCAGTATATAATGAGGAAACAAGACAGATTCACTCCCCATTGTGATTTGGGGGGATTGAGAGTGCTGTCGTGCAGAGAAACTCTCCAAGGCAGTGGTGGGAGGGGCCCTTCCTGAGCCAGCTTCTCTCCTTGCTGTTGCTCCTGTTGCCCTGCCATGGCAGGAGCTCCACCCAGCCTCCCAGACTCTCCTGCACAGCGGCCCATTGAATCCTGCCTTCCTGTAGTAAGGACTTAGGGTAGCTTGCTAACCGGGCGACACCCTTGCCTCTTGCGTGTGGACAGTGCAGTGATTATTTGCAGCAGGAAGTTTGCAATAGGCCCCCTCCTTGCTCCTGCATCCGAATTCAGGAGCTCTTTATCTATCCAGTCAGGCAATTGGAAGAGACTGAGTTCCCCACACCATCCCCTAAACGGTGTCCCACCAGAGAGTTTAGCCCGAGCACCTAAAAGCTGTCTTCTTATTCTACGTCTGCCAAATCCCAAATGATGATCACGATGCTCATAGTTCACTGAGTCTCTTCCTTTTCTCCAGTAGTAGAGCAATGTGGGAGTGCACGGGATAGAGACAAGTTGGAAGTTGAGGATTTTGTGGCATGTTAGGCTTGCACTTCCCAAGTTAAATGCTGACCTTTATATTTGTGATGTGGTGCCCACTGGTGGGGACCTAGAGGAGTAGGAAACACTGGGATGACAGAGCTTCAAGAACATGGAGGCAAAAGACTGTCTCCTCTTCCCCAGCCCCTCTAGGACATCCAGTGCTGTGTGAGGTGAAGAGTCACAGCTTGATGACCTGAGATAAATCCTTCTGCTCTTCAGAGCTGAGTAAGAGTGTGCAGGAAAGAATTGCTCTTAAAGGACAAGAGCTGGGGCTCACTGGTGCCAGGATGATTGTTTAGGGTTAGAAGAGAAAATAAATGTGAGTATTTGTGTTATCCGCTGGAGCCGTCGATTGTGCAAAAACTTTAATAAATCCCTTCCACGTGTCAGCACTATGCTAGGTGCCAGGAATGCAAAGAATAACAAGATGTAAACATCTTCCTTGGGGTCTTACGATCCAGCTTAGGTTCTGGGAAAGGCATTTGTGATGGAAAAACAAATAAATCTTTAAAGAGTTTTTCAGTAAAATTGTCATAAATCTACTTAGATGTTGAAAGCACAAGATGTCCTTGTTGGGCCAAACGGGTGACCAGGTGTCTGAGAAGCTGTAAAGGATGCATTTGGAGCCCACTGGAGTGTGGGGAGCCTGTGAGCTGGGAGGCAGCCTGGACCTCGTGATTTCCAGAAGCAGGAGTTTCTCCTTTTAGGTAGTGTCAGGGAGTCAAAGAGCAAGGGGGGCAGTGTCATTAGCGAGGAGGATGGTGTCAGAATCCGTGTGACCCTCCTCTTGGGACTTCCAGAGCTAGTTAGGGAAGAATTGAGAAGCAGGGCTGTTCCCATTTTGTGTATGTGTGATTCCACATTACTCTTGGCCAGCAGGGATTGAAGAAAGCTCTGGTACATAGAAAGCAGGTTGACTAATTTCCCTTTCTTGGAAATCTGAGTGGTAAATCACAAAGGGTGTGAGTAAAGAGAAATGAGCATTTTTTTAATCAGAGGAAGTTTAAAACGACATTGTTCTTGCTCATTTCATAACATAAAATCTGTCATCATACTTCATGTAAGTAACTATAGATGGGAAGCCACTGACATTCAGTTAGAGGGCAACAGAGAGCAGATTTCTGGGTTAGTTAAAATTAGATTTGGTCACACATAACAGAAAACCACAAAGCAACCAGTTGCTTAGGCAAGGTAGAGATTCACTTCTCTGTCATGTAACTGTAGTACTGGCTAGCAAGGCGGTCCTTACAAATCCGTGCTCTGATCTTTCCACTCTGACATTTTCAGTGCATGGATGGCTTTTGTTTCCAAGGCCACCTCAAGGTCCAAAATAGCTGCTGGAGGTCCAGCTGTCACATTAAGGTAGGAAAGAGAAAGAGGAAAAGCAGAAATGCAAAACAGACTCTTCCTGACAATCTATGCCTTTCAATAAAACTTCCTAGAAGAGTCCCACTCAGCATTTTTATTTACATTGTATTGAGCCCAGCTGAGTCACATGGCCATGCCAACCTGCAAGAGAGACCAAGAAATGTAATGTTTAGCACCCAGGTAAAAAGAAGTTTGGTCTATAAGGAGGGGGGAATGGATGGATATTAGGTAATAAATGACAGTCTCTACTGCAAGGTTTTTTTTTTTCTTTTTTTCTTTTCTTCCTTGTCCTTCTATCTTTAGAGTCTAGGCCTCTTGTCGTGCCCTCTAACTTCCAATCCCACCCCGCTCATGGAAGAAATAACTTACAATAGCTTTCTAATTGGCTAGATAGAGAGAGAGAGAGACAAAGAGAGAAAGATTAGATAGATAGATAGATAGACAGACAGAAATAGGTAGATTGATTGATTATAAAGAATATCCAGTATTGTCCATGTGATCGTGGAGGCTGAGAAGGCTTGTAATCTGCCATCTGCATCTTGGAGACTCAAGAAAGCCCATGATGTCATTCATTCCAAGTCTGAAGGCCTGAGAAGCAGGGGAGCCAGTGGTGTAAATTCCAGTCTAAAATAAGGAGAAGAGGAGATGAGGTATCCCAGCTCAAGCAATGAGGCAGAAAAAAGGAGGCAAATTCCTCCTTCCTCTACCTTTTTGTTCTATTCAGGCCCTCCACAGATTGAATGGGGCCCACCCACACTGGGGAGGGCCATCTGCTTTACTCAATTCCTCCATTCAAAGGCTAATCTCATCTGGAAACATTCTTACAGACACACCCAGAAACAGTGCTTAACCTGGGCACCTCACAGCCCAGGCAAGTTGACACATGAAATTAACCATCACGTCTCTCCCGTGAAAGTCACATTCCCTCAACAAAGCAGGTCCTAGATGTTCAGATGTGGGTGGAGATTGAACAAACCCTTCCGGAGTGCACACTGTGTCCTGAGCACTACGCAAGACACTTCTGTGTCCCTTGTTCTCAGGGATACGGTCAACATATTGTGAGAGAATCTGGCTCACCAGACATGATACTACTCTAAATAGGCTGTGTCTTATTCATCTTTTTTCTTGGCACATAGTGGCCACTTATGAAGGCGGATGTCAGGAACTCTTACACATCCTCCTTCTTGCTCTTTTTCTCTCACTCTGCTCTTTCTCCTCCTTAGAAGCAGGGGAAAATGGAACTGAAGTGGGCCTGACTAAGCATTTCAACTTTCCAACCTGGTGTTAATATTTTCATGCAGGTTTTGGTATCTCTGTCTCTCAGCAGCAACCAGAGCCCAACGCAAACTTACAAATAGACAAAGTTAGTCTTTATTTCCCTTGGGGTTTCCCCTGCTGCTCCCTCTTTCCTGATGCAGAGGGCTGGCTAAGTGCTGGGATGTGTGGTGGAGATGTTGCTGATCAGAGCCTTTTTTTTTTCTTGAGATGGAGTCTCGCTCTGTTGCCCAGGCTGGAGTGCACTGGTACGATCTCAGCTCACTGCAATCTCCACCTCCCAGGATCAAGCGATTCTCCTGCCTCAGCCTCCCACGTAGCTGGGATTACAGGTGCATGCCACCATGCCTAGCTAATTTTTGTATTTTAGCAGAGACTGGGTTTCACCATATTGACCAGGCAGGTCTTGAACTCCTGATGTCAAGTGATCTGCCTGCCTCAGCCTCCCAAAGTGCTGGGATTACAGGTGTGAGCCACCATGCCCAGGCTGAGCAGTCTTTGTTTTCTCTATTCTCTCCGTATGCCTGGCTCATGGTGAACATGCCTGGGTCAGAGGTCAGTGATGCCAACTTCACCAAAAGCAAAGGTGTATGTAAAGCTGTTTCATATGGTACACCAAGTGGAGTTTATGAACTAAGGTCTCTCAGCCTCTCCTCTCCCTGGGCTCCAATCTTGTTGTTAGAAGTAGAAATCTAATTTTACTTGGATTACTACCATGACAACATTTCTCTGCTTTAAACTATTCAAGCTTCAGGCAAGATAGTGTTGCTGACAGTTTTCCCCATAACTTCCCCAAAATTACATATTTCTGCAAGTGAATGCATAATTTTCACTGCTTTTTTTTTTTTTTCAAAATTTTGAATCCCCCACAAGAATAGTTAGAAATAATTGTGTGGTAGATCCTTGTTTTTGCAAGCAGTAATAGTACATAACTAAGTAAGAAAAAAGGATATAAAAGAAAAAAAAAAGGAAAGACAAGCAATTATGAGGCTGTGTAGATTTAGCTCAGCATTTTTGTTAACAGGTCTGTATATTAAATTGAGCCTTTACCAAAAAAAATGGACATGTATTTTTTTAAACTTATAATGTAGACAGTAAACATTGCAGAAATGATTAACACTTCAAATGATCTATGTGCTAATAATTTTGAGTTATTTTCTAACATATAAAATGTATAAGAGCCCCAAGACCATAGAGAAGGGTTTTCTAATGCCCACAGTTAAAAGTCCTTAACGCCAAAGTGTTGCTTCAAAATGGCCTTTCTTATTTACCACCTGTACGGTTGGGTGGAAGAGAACATCCTTCAGAAAATTTCTGTGTGCAGTTTCTCTCTGAGGTTGTCAAACCCTCCCAACTCTACCCCATCACCCCAAAACCCCAGGGGATTTTAGGGTTTACTCTATCTTGCTCCTGTGATGCCATAGGCCCTTCTGCCATGAGGCAAAACCTCCCCTCCTATAGAGACACACTGGCGAGGGGAGTCAGGAAATTTGAGTTCTAACACCTGCTAATTACCTACACCTTTATGCCCAAGGTGTCTATAAAATGAGGAAATTGGAACAGGTGATCTCTCAGGTCCTTTCTAGCTCGGTGATTCAGACTCTACTCTCTCCTATCTGAAATTCTGCAATGAGAATGTTCCATCTTTGCCTTCACATAAATGTCCATGAAGGGATAGCCTATTAATGCATATTTAGGAGTTTATATTTTAGTGTGAATTGTTTTGAGAATTGTGATCAAGCTGTAAAACCCTAATTTCAGCCTTATTGCTGCTAATATAGGTAAGTTTACAAAGCCTCACTGATTGTGTATTGTTTTTCTTTTAATCTTTTACAAAGCGAGGATTCTCTTTCAAACTGTTGCTTGGATGGATGGCATAGCTCTCTGCAGCCTAATTGCTTCGGAAACAGTGAAGTCTAATTACCAACCCTTCCATGTTTTCTCTGATTTTAGTCTTCATTCCTGTGTAGATTTATTTCAAAGTATGCCTTTGAAGATTAATCTCTTCCACTGAGCCCCAGTTAGGAAACAAGATTATGGCAATGGCAGCCAAAGTAACAGCTGGTTTTTTTGTTTGTTTTTTGTTTTGTGTTTTTTTTTTTTTTTTGATTCACAAGTTGCTACACACTGTACTTTTTAATGGAAAAATCTCTGTATTTGAGCTCTTGTTATATTTTCTGTGGTATCTCAAAAATTCTCTTGGATATAAGCCATCTGGATATTTCTGCAGTCCTCTCAAGTTTCAAAATAGTGATACTTAGCATGTATTTTGCAGGGTTTCTATTGGTCAAGGGCATGCAGTTCTGAAAATCTTGTGCTGTGAGGTCGGACAGGACTGTTGGCCGTCTGCCAATAGACTTGCATTGTTTACCTTTTTAACTCACAGCCCTGGAAACGCTGTTGGTGTCCCCCCGGCCTTCACTGGTTTTCTGAGTATCTGCCCCTTTGCCTACTTGAAGTGCTTAGTCCCGGCTAGTGAAGCCTTTAGGAGTTCCCAATTTCTTACTTCACAGGTTACTAAAAATGAAGACATATCTGTTGAGTGTTGCTCAAGAGACCAAAACATAATCCTAGGACAGGATGTCTGGAAAGGATGTCTTGCCTATCATGCAGCATAATACGCGGTAACAAGTACTGGCTTTGGAATTAAACTTCTATCCTTTCATTGCTAAATGGCTTTGGGAAGGTCACATTCCCATTTTGTACTTCAGTTTCTTCTTTTGTAAAAAGGTCATGCAAATATCTACCTTGCGGGTTTGTTGTGATACTTAGAGATTGTGTGTGAAGTGCAATAGTATGTGTCTATATACATATATAGACACACACACATAAATTTAAAAAAGTCAACCTTTAGAAATTGCCCTCTGTTGTCAGATACTTTAGTTGTTTTTGGTGACTCCTCGTTATAAATAATGTTAGATTAAACTATCTTATGAGAAGCGTTCTTCTATGCAAAGGCACCAGGGTCACCTAAGGTCCCATCTGTTCAGGGCCCCTCAGAATATCCCTGTCTGCAGTAACGAGGAGAGTGTTTCTCCTTTGGTTACAGTGTGCAGGAATGAGGGGAGAAAGACTGGTAAACATATTAGGGGACATTCCAGTTTCATGAAAGGCATAAGTCCAGAGTCTTTTCGTGCAACGTGAAACCTTCATGATCTGGCTAGGGTCCACTCTCTAAAGAATATCTTTGCTCTTGCAGTTTTCCATTGCACAACAAGGACATGACTTTAACAGCAAATCAGACCATAAACCTCTTATTTCATGCTAGCCTGTGTCTTTTTATTGGTCTTAGTGTCCCTGTTTGTAGTTGTGCAGAGCTGTCATTTATCCCTTGAAAGGGAATTTCATAAGACATGTGATCCAGTGCACAGCTGTGTCTGTCCCATGAGAGGTGAATAAAGTCAACCCGATGATAGTGGAGGAAGATCCAGGATGGTAGGTGTGCAGTGACCCTTGAGCAAACAAATAGCGCAAAACAAAACCTGGCACCTATTAACTCCAGGGAAAACAAAAAGCTGTGCAGGGAAGGAAAAGTAATTGTAGTTTACTACTCATATCAGCAACAAATGGCATTTACACAGTCACAAGAAGGTAAACATCAAATCTAAACAAAATTATGGTATAACTACATCGGGAAGACAAGGAACCGGGAAGTGTGTGTGTGTGTGTGTGTGTCTGTGTGTGTGTGTGTGTCTGTGTGTGTCGTGAGAGAAGGAGAGAGGGTGAGAAAGAATATTATATACTGAATTTCTAGAGTTAGAAACCAAGACAGCAAAATCTGAAAAGTCAAAAAGCAGTAGTATAAACATTTTACTAGAAATGTAAAACTGATTCCAAAAAAATAGCTGAAAAGAATTGAAAGTTGTTGCTTCCAATAAGTAGGATGCTCTAAATTATTTGCATGTATAATTTTAATAAAAATTAAAATGACAGGAAAAAAGGAACCAAGGAAGAAATATCTATTATAATACTTCTCAAGTAAATGTTCTTTAAAAAATGAAATTCTTCCTTTAAAAATGAAGTTGCATTTTACTTATGTGACATGAATTGCCTTTCCCTGTAAAACAATGACTCTCAATAGGAAAGGACTTCCTAACCCTAAAAATAACACAACTAAGTCAAAATGTAATAAACTGTGATGCACACTAATAGCTTTCTTTTTTTATTAATTTACATGCAATAAAAGATATCCATTTAAATGGCATTTTGATTTGTATCTGTGTAATCTCAGCCACAATTAATATATAAATGATGGGGTGCTCCCTCCAGCAGCACATATACTAAAATAGTAGAGATACAGGGAAGATTAGTGGGACTACCGTGCAAGGATGACTTGCAAATTCGTGATGCCTTCCGTATTTTTAGTAACTCAGAAACAGAAAGTCAGATACTGCATGTTCTCACTAAACGATAGGTACATATGGACAAACAGAGTGAAAAATAGACATTGGAGACTCCAAAAGGTGGGAAGATGGGAGGGGCGTGAGGGATGAGAAATAACCTATTGGGTATAATTTACACCGTTCAGGTGATGGTTACACTAAAAGCACAGACTTCACCACTATGCAATCTATCCGTGTAACTAAAATGCATTTGTACCCCCTAAATCCATAAAAATAAAAATAAAGGCGTAGATGATGGCGCATTTCCACCATCGCAAGCTCCTTTCACCCTGTCGCTGGGGATGCCCATTCCCAGCCCCCGGCAGCCCTTGATCACTTTCTGTTTCTTTAGATTCGATGTGCCTTTTCTAGAGTTTCACAGACATGAGCTGGAATGCGTGGGATGGACTCTTTTGTGTCGAGATTCTTTCTAATGCATCTGAGTTTCATCCCAATTCCTGTGTGTGGCGTACTGTTCCTTTTATTACCGATTAGTAACCTATTGGGTGCGTTTGCCATCATTTGTTTATCTAGGATAGAATGCTTTGGCAAACCTTTGGATCGTTGAATTTTTAAAAAAATTTCTCAAGTCTTTTGACTACTAGCTCTTCCCCCTACCAGGCAAACTCTCTGATGGTCAATTATCAGAAAGGAGCAGGTAACTGACAGTGGAGTCTGCTTCTTCTGGGTAACCCAGCTTGGTTGCTTAGCAACAAACAGAAGAAGTGTATTAGTTTAGTGGATTCTGAACAAAAAGGTAATCATCTTTCATCCCCAGATAGATAGGAGATGATGTTATTCCGAGTGAAGTGGGGGAGAAATGAAAACCATAAAAGAAAACACATCTTATAAATAACCACGATGATACCTTCTGTAGTCACACCAAGTGTGCTGTTGAAGACCAAGAAATCCCCGTTTAGACATAATACCACGGTGTTAGGTGCCGCTGTGCAAAATAGTTTAAAATTGCAAATAACTGATACCAGACATTAATAACTCATAACAGAGATGAAGAGAAACAGGTTAACCTTCATCAGCGTGAATTCTGCAAAGGATCCATCTGAGATGAGGAAGAAACCTTGTCCCCTCTCCATGTCCCTTCAGAATGGAAGGCAAGAACTCCGGTAGATGTTATACTTCCTTTCGCTGAATTGAGTAATTGTTTTCCGTAGTAAATGTGATTGACTTGTATTTGTTCACTGGATTCCTTAATCTCAAAAAGAATGGCATCCATTTTGCAGGCAATGATGCTGACGGAAGTTTTTTTTGTTGTTGTTGTTGTTGTCGTTAAACTTCCTCGGGAGTTTTGCCAACTTGAGACGGCTACTTCCTTCTCATTATTGGCACCGCCCTCCCAGCACCCAACAATATCATCTAGCAGAAATAGCTCTGCTAAGAATCGCTGATTTAATGAGTAGACTATCCTTCAGCCATTGAATGCAAAGTGTTGCATAATCAATCAGAGATCGGGTTCACTTAGGTTTACAGGGTTGAAAGGGAGACAAAAACCCTTCACCATCGCTTCTCAGCTAGTCCTGGAGCCGTTCTCCACTTCCCTCCTGATGACAGGTTTCTGGGTTTAAATCATGCCCCCGGGGAATGGATGTGAAGCTGTGGTCCTGCAGTTTGCTGTCAGTGCCTGGGTATCCGGTAAAAGACAGCTTTGCAGTTTCATTTATTGGAGGGGCAAAGTTGACTGCCAAATAATTGGGTTGAGACTCCCCCGACTCCCCCCTACTTTTCTTGGGATTGTAAGGATCACTTCTCCCCATAAACATATTAAATTGCAGCCTTCCAGAGGAAAGAGATAGAGGAACACATCTTTCAGAGCTGCTATTTTTTTTATTTTCAGACGAATTAAAAATGTTCTGGTCTTTTCTGGTTTTGAATTGTAAAAGACGTGCACTTGTCTTCTGCATTGTGTGTGTGTGAGAGCACACCGAGACAGAGGAACAGGAAGGCAGAGACTGCAAAAGAGCTTGCAAAACCAAAACACATCCTGGGGCCCCACACAGTTAGTGAAAATCTTGCTGCTACGCAATGCTGCCGAATGCAGCTGCCACCGTAGAGCCGAGGTGTAAAAACTTTGAGCTGCTAAGTGCTTGCAGCATTGTGCTCTCTGCTTGCGACATTTTGTGGCCGTGGTTTCTGCTCAGGGGAGATTTATCAGTTCAAAGAATAGACTCGATAGAAAAGTACGGCTTTGCACATAAACAGACTGTCGTTCACAACCACCACGTTGACGGCAGTTTACTGAAATTAATTCTCGTTTGAGTTAAAAGACTTAAAGCTCCCAAAGAATGTGTCCATGTTTATATATTTTAAAATATACAAAAGAAAAGCCAAATCACTTACTACTTAATTTCTAACTTAGTGTTTCTGAGGGATGGAAAAAAAATAACTAAAAGTTTTGGACCAGAGAATTTTTTTTTATTTTTTAATTATTTTATGTTATTTTTTTAAATTCAGATTTGGGGTCAGCGGTGGCACTGAGGTTTTGGTTGGATTCCATCTCATCCCTTCTTTCTCTGAGTTTTGTTTTCTTTTTTCCTCTCTGCTATAAGTTTCTGGTGAAATGGCAGGAAACTAACAGTGATAAGAAAAAGTAAGAAACAGATCTGTGTAGCAGTAATGACGGAAACTAAAAAGTAATTGCCCCCCTGAGACATATGCCAATTACAACACAGAGAAATACGATGCCATGACATCTGTCGGGCCTGTTGATTACCAAATCGAGGTGGCAAATATTTGTTGAGCATCTCCTATGCGTAATGCATCCTAGATGCCTATTCATGGACCTCAAGACATTTCTAGTAGAGATAACTTATTCTGAACAGCAATTCTCAAAAAACTTCAAGAATCCTCCAAGAAGAGTTATTTGAGTCAGAGGGTATCATGAATGAGATGCGTGGGGAGTGGCTCAGGTCAGGGTCTGGGGATGACATGGGGCAGGAGAGCCATCCTTTTCAGAGTGGTCACTAGAAAGGTTTCATAGTGGTTGTGAGGATTTGCTGCCACACTAGGAGACTAGATGGGCCCATGGCTCTGCCATCATGGAGTGTCTGGTCTGGGATATAGATGAATCGTAGACATTGTTCATGGTGGTTATGAAGACAGAGGTTGGCGGTTGAGGAAAGAGCATGGAGGTAAAACAAATGGTTGCTAGTAGAGAATGATATGGGAACGGAGCAGGCTATATGCAGGGGAGTGTTGGGACCTCACTCCACCTGTTCAGAGGGGAGTTGAGCAGTGAGTGGGTAAGGGGCCGATGAAGCCTGGTCAGGGTGTCCTTGTACACAGGGGCTGGACTCTGACCACGTGGAGTGAAAGCCAATAACCACCATATACTCAAAGTGTCAGCCTCAGCCGAGCCCACCTAAGGTGCTCAGACATTTCCAAAGCATTTTCTGTGGGCTGCACCGGACTGGCTTCAAGTCTCCACAACCCTGACCACACTGGGGCAGAGATATCTTCCAGTGCAATCTGAGCCTGAGACAGAAAGTGGCTTCTTGAGTGCACAGATGGTTAAGGTCGGAGCCAGGACTCTCCAGCCCAGATATTTTAACTCTCCCACCACCCTGGCCAGCAGCCCCCACAGTCTCAGAACTTCTCACCATCCACAGATATGCAAAAGCACCTTCCAAAACCAACCCCGGGGCAGATCTGACTCTGGATTTGGTGAAACAACCTTGGGATGTTGGGAAGGTCAGGGTTTCTCCACCTCGGCACTATTGGCGCTTGGGGCTGGATGATTGTCTGTTGCGGGGGGCTTTTCTGCTACCCACTAGATGCCAGTGGCACACCCCTTCCCCCGAGCTGTGACAACCCAAATTATTTCCAGACATTACCAACAATCTCCCAAGGAGGCAAAATCACCCATGGTTGGAAACCACTGCTGTGGTGTGTCTGTAAACATGGTGGTGTTGGTCCCCACTCTGTGTGACAGGTATTCCCAAGGCCAGGATGAAGCTGCTGAGGCCAGGGTGAGCTAAGGGGGGGTGTGAAGAAGAAGCCTGAGTCTGGTGTCACATAGGACTGAGGAAGTCCAAAGAACAGGCTTTTTGTCCTGGTCCTGATGGCCATGGGAAAAAAATCACTTGATCTGTCTCACCATGCTGTTCCTCATGTCTACTGCATTGAGATCACTTCTGTTTTATTGTTTGTAGATATGGGGTCTTGCTCTGTTGCCTAGGCTGGTCTCAAACTTCTAGCCTCGAATGATCCTCCCTCCTCAGCCTCCTAAAGTGCTGGGATTACAAGTGTGAGCCACAGAGCCTGCCTGAATTGAGATCAGTATTTTTTTGTTTGTTCGTTTGTTTGAGATGGAGTTTTGCTCTTGTTGTCCAAGCTGGAGTGCGATGGCGCGATCTCACTCACTGCAACCTCCACCTCCCAGATTCAAGGAATTCTCCTGCTTCAGCCTCCTGAGTAGCTGGGATTACAGGTACATGCCACCATGCCCGGCTAAGTTTTTGTATTTTTAGTAGAAATGGGGTTTCACCATGTTAGCCAGGATGGTTTCAATCTCCTGACTTCAGGTGATCCTGCCGCCTCAGCCTCCCAAAGTGCTGGGATTACAGGCGTGAGCCACCGCACCCAGCCAAGATCAGTTTTAATTCTCACGTTCTACTGCAAAGGTAAAATGGCCTTGGGCTGCAGTTCTCTGTCTCGAAGCACCAGTCAGGAGAAAAGGCAGTCAAGTCCCTGGGACTCTCATCACCAGTTGGCTGGAGACCCAGGGTATGAGCCCAGAAGGAAGGAATAACAGTAGAGGCTGGAAAGTGAGCCAGTGAGTGGGGCTCTGTTTGTCAGAGCTTCCTGCCCTCTCTCCTCTTCTTCCTCTTCATCCCCTTTCCTTCCCTTTCCCTCTTCTTTCATTCATTAAGTGGTGAGACAACCAGCCAGCATTGCCAAGAGAAACAGGGAGACTGTGACAATCCACAAGGTGCAGTGTCATGTTTGTATTCCATGTAGTCAGTATGATTCAAAGATCCAAAAGTTTTACCCAGCATGTTGGACAGGCACACACGCATATACACATATGCATGCACATGCATACATTTCCAGTAATTATCCACAGGAAGTAGTGAGTCCACAATGCCAAGAATTTCTCCTTTGCAGTGGCTATTTGTGATGGGAAGCAATGTGCATTCCACTGCATTCTAGCATCAGATTATGGGAGGGGAGTGTCATCATCGAAGGCGTATCCTCTTTCTTATAAAGATTTCATTCAAATAGAAAGAGTTCTGCATCTGATAGTAAAAACAAACAAACAAAAAACAGAGGACAATTTCTTTGCCAATGAAAATGGCCCCCGATGAAGGCGTAGGAGCCCATTTCAAATAAGGAGCAGGAAAAATTCAACAAGGGAAATGATGCTTTAAGTATGTTAACTTGCAAAAGGAAGAACCCTATTTCCTCTTTTCTAAGAGGAAGACAACTACGTTTGCTTTGATCAGAGTGCTGCCTGAGTGGCCAGAACTGACAAGGTTGGCAGAAGCGATGAGCTGAGAATTAAGGGCAGCGTCTGGGCCTGTGGGAGGTGCCATACGTGGACTCACATCCACTGAACCTTGATCTTCTTTGCACACCTCCATGTAATTTATAAATCAGCAGTATTCACTCTGCCAAGAGGAAGTCTACAAAAAAGAGATGTGCTTGGCCCTCCTGGAAATGCTTTTACTTTGGGGAAAAAGCAGAGTGTACACTTTGAATGGAAATAAGCAGGCTGAAGCCACAGAGGCCATTTATATGCAGCACTGCGATGCAGACAGGAGAGCGGAGCCCTCCTTAAAGGCGCAGATCACTGAGAAGGCTCATCTCTCTCCATGCTTAAGAGGCCTGACTAGGCTTGGGTCTTGTTTGATAACCACAGCATAACATTTAAACATACTTGTAAACATTCTTCCATAAAGTCAATTCATAAAAACTTCTAACTCTGAAGCAAAGTGTTAAAATAGGTACTGGGTTACCCGCAAGGATTGTTGTCAGAATAAAATGAAAGGACCTAAAAAGTTAGCATACCAGTTGAAGCCATTCTTACTAAGACATGCATTGTATGCTTGAATAGATAGAATTCAGAGCTAAATTCTGAACTTTGGCCATCTGAACACTGCCCATCAGGATCAGCCACAAGACCCCCCCCTCAATTACAGAGCTGGTCCTCACCACCTAGTTCATGTTGGATTTTGATCCTTCTCAGTGCCTTCACTTATTCTTGTTATTTCCAACATCATGTTTTCCAAATCCCAACTTCTTACCTCACTGGCTGTGTGACCACGGGAAGTTACTAGACCTCTCTGAGCTTTTGTTTCCTCGTCTGTAGAATGGGATAACAGTACCTCCTTCAGTTACAGAACACCCCACATCAGCTGGTTTGCAACATGCCCTTGATTTCCCCTGGTTTCTCTCTCGCCTTTTACTCCCATCCCCGCCCTGTCCCATCCCGGGTCCCTGCTACATCTCATGACTGAATAACTCCTGCAACCCACGGGGCATCATTTTACTCCTCCCTCTAGCTCCTCTCTCTAGTCACAAGACAAAAAAAAAAAATGATAATAAGACTAATCATGTGAATTAGAGGCTCTATGCAGTGTTCCATAGCTCCCAATTCAGACTCTCCACGGATGTTTCTGAATAGGAACCCCACAATTCACCAGATGACAACACGTCACATCCAAATGAGCCCTCTTCTTGCTTCACCACGCCAGCGAATGGGGTCATGTGAATTCGGAGAGCTAGAGTAGATTTTCTCTCATCACTGCCTCTCTGCAGTTTTATCCACAGGAAAAAGAGAAACAGTTGGGTCTTGGCTGCGTGAATTAATATCTCTTGTCTTATTTTTTTCCCTCGTACTTTTTTTTGTTTTCTTTCTTTTTCTTTATCGTTGTTTTGTTTGTTTGTTTTTGTTTTTTAGACAGAGTCTCACTCTGTCACCCAGGCTGGAGTGCAGTGGCGTGATCTTGGCTCACTGCAACCTTTACCTCCTGGGTTCAAGCAAATCTCATGCCTCAGTCTCCTGAGTAGCTGAGATTACAGGCATGAGCCCCTATGCCCGGCTAATTTTTGTATTTTACTAAAAATAGTCAAGAGAGGAGGTTTTGTCATGTGGGCCAGGCTGGTCTCGAACTCCTGACCTCAGGTAATCCACCCAACTTGGCCTCCCAAAGTGTTGGGATTCCAGGTGTGAGCCACTGCGCCTGGCCCTTGGCACTTTTTAATGACTTAAATAATACAGGCAAGTCTAAGGCAGGATGGAAATAGTTTTAAAATGAATTTTATTCTGAGATAAAATGTCTGTTTTATTTTTCTATAGGAAGAATGGTTTCATAATTGGTAACTTTCAGTGTTGCTGAAATTTAAAGGTGGCTTGGTGATGGATTTGTCTTTATTTTAGTATATGTTGCTTTCTGTCTCTATTTTATGTCTTTTAAGTATTTGATTTCTAAGTGCTATGGTATTTCATTTCCTTTTTAATGTGTCTTCTTAAAAATGAAAGTATATGATTATATAATCTTAGGCAGATGAACTACTTTCTAGTTATGATATCAAAGGACTAAAGTACAACAGAAAATATCTCAACACATGACTATACAAATATATTTTTAATGTCTATCAAATATTTCATATATAAAATTCAGAGGCACATAACTAGATAGGAGAAGACAAATTTCAAGTGTGTAGGAATCAAGTTTAATATCCTGCCAGGCGGTAGGGGCACACACCTGCAGTCCCAGCTACTCAGGAGGCTGAGATGGAAGGAATCCTTGAGCCCAGGAGCTTGAATCTGGCCAGGACAACATAGTGAGACATTGTCTTTGAAAAAAAAAAACAAACCAAAAGCAAAACCAAAGAGACAGAGGGAGAGAGAGAGAGAGACAGACACACAGAGAGAGAGAGGGAGCACTCACAAATCAAAAAGACATAAATGAACATCTAAATAAAAGAAAATGAGTAAAAGACATAAATAAACATTTCATATTGGAAGAAAATGAATGGAACAATAAATAGAGGAAAGTATGTGCAATTCCAGGAATCAAAGAAATCTAAATTAATATGAGGAGACAACATTTTTAACCACTTTAATTTGCAGAATTGTTTCTTTTTTCAGTAGTGAACCTAATATTGGTGAGGATGCAGAAAACAGAAACGTTCAGACATCTCGCTACCAGGAATGAAATGCACAAATGATGTTAATTTTTTTGACCCATAGTTTCTCATCTGATGCAACCCCATTTGATTGCATATTTGACCTTAAGGAAATATTTGCAAACGTTTAGTTGGAATGATAGTTATTATAGTGTTCTTTATTAAATAGAATAGTTAAGAAATAGAAACATCTTAATATCTAACCAAAAAGGAATTGATTACATGAATTATGGTATATTTATACACTAGAAAACCAGGCAGCTATTAAAATAACTATGATTTTCTTAGTCAGTGCTCTTCAGGTGAAATCGAATTGAATGAGTACAGTAAGTAAAAACGCAAATTACTGAAAAGCCAAAACAAGCAAACTCGTGAAGATGAGAAGTTCAGCCAGGTCACGTGGGGAGTGGAGCAGGTGTTAGGGCTGCCCACTGTCTCATCCATGGACATCTGTGGCATCTTGTCCCTGCCTCTCTCAACAGGTCTACTCTAATTTTCTGCTTCTCTTTTTAGATCATCTCACTTGGCCTACTCATGCTGTCTCCACTCCCTCATAAATTCCCTTTGCATGGAGCACATCCTTTCGATTTTAGCAGTGCCTGCCTAGATGCTGTTCAACTGCGCAGCACACAGGCCTTCATCATGGTCTAACGGACTCAGCCTTACAGGCCTGTCTCAGTCAGTTCTGGCTGCTATAACAAAATATCATAAACTGAAAGCTTATAAACAGAGGAAATTTATCTCTGACAGTTCTGGAGGCTGGGAAGTCCAAGATCAAGGTGCCAGCAAACTCAGTGTCTAGTGAGGGCCCACTTCCTGGTTAACAGGCAGCCACCTTCTTGCCGTTTCCTCACACGGTGAAAAGGGTGGGGAATCTCTTTGGGACCTCTCTTATAAGGGCCCCAATCCCATTCATGGGGGCTTCACCCTCATGACCTAATCACCTCCCGAAAGCCTCACCTCCTAATACCATCCCACTGAGGGAATAGGTTTCAACTTACGAATTTAGGGAAACACAAACAGACTCTAGCAACAGACCAATTCCAAATTACTGGGAGAGAGATTCTGATTGGCCCAATTTGAGTCTAATCCAGACCTGGTCCAATCACGGGTGTGGGGAAGGTATTTGGTGGACATAAGTGAAGAGATGTTCTGAACTGGGATCACATGGTGCATAGTGTCAACTCTCAGTTAAATTCAGGGGAAAGGATAGAGTCTAGAGATGGATTTGGCATGTCTATCACACAGAAGAATATTGAACATCAGAAAAAAATACACTCTACTAAATGACAAAAAAAGTTTGCACTAAATATAGTGTGATTCTGATTTTTAAAAAAATATGTATATATACGCATATATATGCAGAGAATAAATTACTGGGAGAATTCCTTGTCATGCACCTACGAAAGATTTTTCTTTTCTTTTTTGAGACAGAGTCTCGCTCTGTGGCCCAGGCTGGAGTGCAGTGGCGCGATCTCAGCTCACTGCAAGCTCTGCCTCCCAGGTTCAAGCGATTCTCCTGCCTCAGCCTCCCAAGTAGCTGGGATTACCGGCACATGCCACCATGCCTGGCTAATTTATTGTATTTTTAGTAGAGATAGGGTTTCACCGTGTTGGCCAGGCTGATCTTGAACTCCCAACCTCAGGTGATCCGCCTGCCTTGGCCTCCTAAAGTGCTGGGATTACAAACATGAGCCACTGCACTCAGCCAGAAAGATTTTTCTTATTTATAATTTCTGTTTTCTAAATTTTCTGTAATAACCTAGCATGGTGTTTTTCATAAGAAAAAATGTACATTTTCATAACGAGAAAATAAGTACAGTAAGGGCACACACATTTTATTAAAATTTTTTTAAATTATTTTAATTAATTTTTTTTTGTAGAGACAGTCTGGTCTGGAATTCCTGGCCTCAGTCTCTCAAAGTGCTGGGATTACAGATGTGAGCCACTACACATTTTAAATAAAAAAAAAAAGAGCATAGAATTCTAAATTAACCATTATTGAAAGATAATTATTCATAATAATGGGACACGATTTATAGCGGGACAGACAACATTATCACAGTGGGTAATATTACGGGTACCTTGAGGCAAGGAGTGCTTTTGCCTTAAAATTCATTGTGTTTCTATTTGGTGGATGTGGGCAGTGAGAGTTTAAGAATATGTTTAATCTATGGGAAAGCTATCAATACTGATGTGAGTTTTTAAAACGTTTATATGCCTATTAAAGATAGTAAGCCAAAAAGCACTGAGAAAATGTGTGATTTTAGAAGAAACGGAGAACTTGGGAAAATGCTGCAGCAGCTGGGACATGACCCTTCGTCTTAGGAACTAGCTGTGCTATCTGAGAAAAAGCTTTCCCTTTTAGCTCCTTCCCTGTCTGTTCGCTCTTGAGCCTATGAGTGTCTGTGCTGCCCTGAACCTCTGCTTCGTAAGAGCCCCTTGCATTTCTTTCAACACACATTTCGAGTAAGAATGGCCTTGCGTGATGAGAAAGGAAATTCTCATAATTTTACCTCAAAATGAAATTTTACCTCGAAATGAAATTTCAAGAGATGCCAAAAGCTCCCACTTCCACTCCATTTGTTCTAGAAAGGAAATATCCATTACAGATTTATTTCGCAGAGTGAGTCATGTCCGGAAGCCGGTATTTAAAACGCAGACATCCCTGTGCAAGAAGACATGCAGCCATAAACACTTGAGTGTGAACGCTTTGGTCAGGGTGCGCTCTGCAGTCCCCTTGCTCGAAGGAAGGAGGGAGACTGGTGGCCTTTAAAAGGAAAGGATGCCAGGGCTGAATGGTTGCTAGGCCGCCCCTGGGAAGAAACAGCTGGGATCAGCAGGAAGGCACCAGACGCTTGGCAGGAAACGACTGGCGTGGGATGGGGGAGCAAAGGCTCAGCGGCAGAATAGCGGAAGTGTTGATTCAGTGCAGGGCTAGTCCTGGCTGTCCCCAAGAGGTGACCCCTATCTTTCCATGGACTCTCTGCAGTTTCTGACTACCCCACTTCATGTAAATCCTGAGCATTTGGTGACGGAGAGCACTGTCCTCACCGTGGGGTGGACCGGGATAGGGGGGCAACCCATGGGCTCCTTGGCTGCCTCCGTGATCTCCCTGGCCCAGGGCCAGTTGTTCCTGCCAAGAGTCATAAATCAGCAGCTGTAACCTGTTGCAATGAAGGTAGAATCCACAGCTGATTTTCCCGTAGCCCCCAGCTGGGCTTTTGGTTAATTAGGCTCAGAGGAGCCCGTGAATGATTGCGTTTGCCGAAACGCGTCACCAGAACATGCTCTTCTGATTTGGCTGCATCTGAGATTTTATGTTGGAATATTTTGCCGCCTAGCTTAAGCCAAGAATATTTAAAATATTCTTCTTTAACTTGCATCTGCAATGAACGCATGGTAATATTCCTACAACCAAGTCCGGTAAGAGATGTTCCACGTTCAATCTAGGTCCAGGTCTTTCAGTCTAGTCCAGGGTGGGTAGATTAGGGAGGCAGGGTAGAATACAGGGACAGCGGCAGAGGTGGGGACAACAGAGAAACCACAGAAGAAAGGCCATCATCTAAAGGAGGTGACTGCCTGAGGTCAGGAGTTCGAGACCAGCCTGGCCAACATGACGAAACTCCGTCTCTACTAAAAATACAAAAATTAGCCGGGCGTGGTGGCACACGCCTGCAATCCTACCTACTGGGGAGGCTGAGACAGGAGAATCACTTGAACCCAGGAGGCAGATGTTGCAGTGAGCTGAGATCATGCCACTGCACTCCAGCCTAGGTGACAGAGCGAGACTCTATCTCAAAAAAATAAATAAAAATAAAAAATAAAAAAGGTGACTGGAGGGTCCCTGTGAGTGAGGCTGGGGCCCATGAGAGTAGAACTCAGTTCTTGGAGACTGAAGACTCATGGGAGGAACTCACTAGGCAGAGGGCTCAGTGCACTGCTGGGACTCTCAAACCACATTCTGCTACGGCCATCTGCACCTGGAGGGGAAAGAGAAGTCCATTCGAATAATTAGAGATGTCCTGGGCTCATCGGGACCACTCAGCTGTTGCCTGTCCTAAGAGTATTTAGAAGAACTTGCAATGAAATTTCCAAATAGAAGAGGAGGGGGGCCGTAATTAATTATCCATCCCTTTGGGATATTGGAAAAAATGCTCTCGGGTTATCCATTACCCTCTGTTAATCAAGATGGACTAGAATTCCATGATAATAAATAAGGCCCCAGATCTCATTGGTTTAAAACAGCAAATGGGCTGGGCACGGTGGCTCATGCCTGTAATCCCAGCACTTTGGGAGTCCGAGGTGGGCAGATCACCCGAGGTCAGGAGTTCAAGACCAGCCTGACCAACATGGTGAAACCCCATCTCTTCTAAAAATAAAAATAAAAAAATTAGCTGGGTGTGGTGCCGGATGCCTGTAGTCCCAGCTACTTGGGAGGCTGAGGCAGGAGAATCACCTGAACCCGGGAGGCAGAGTTTGCAGTGAGCCGAGATCGTGCCATTGCACTCCAGCCTGGGTGACAAGAGTAAAACTCTGTCCCCCAAAAAATAAAAAATTAAATAAAACAGCAAATGTCTGTTACTCATGCCACATGGCCATGACAGGTTAACTGGTGTGTGCTCTGGTGGGGCACCAAGGTCCTCCCCATTCCTCCCTCCCCCAAGCCCCTGGCAACTACTAACCTACCTTCTGTCTCTATGGATTTGCCTATTCGGGACATTGCATATAAATGGAATCATACAATATGTGGCTTTTTGTGCCTGGCTCCTTTCCCTGAGCAGGGTGTTTTCAAGGTTCATTCATGTCATAACATGTCTCAATACTTCATTCCTTTTCGATGGCTGAATAATATTCCATTGTTTGAATATACCACATTTTGTTTATCCATTCATCATTTAATGGTCATTTGAATTATTTCCGCTTTTATATCTATTATGAATAATGCTGCTATGAGCAGCTTTTGTGGCATTCCATACATTTTTGTAAGTTGTATTTTCATTGTCATTCATCTCTAAGTATTTTCAAATTTCCCTTGTGATTTTTTTTCTTTGATTCATTGGTTATTAGGAATGTGTTATTTAATTCCATATATTTGTGATTTTCTTAACTCTCTCTGCTATTGATTTTGAATTTAATGTGAAACTTTCCACAGTTGTTGATTTTGCATAAACCTACCAAGAAGTTGACATTGTGGACGATTCAGCGTGACCCCCATATTGACCACTGATAGTCTCTAAGTGCTTTATGAACTTGCAGACTTGTATTTTATTCTTCTTCCTTTTCTCTTTCTTTTTAAGAAACATATGATGCAGATACATGGGTGAGCTTATTAGTTCCTTATCTGTGTTAGAATAATGACCATCCCCAAAAGATGTCCATATCCCAGGGCCTGGAACCTGTGAATCTGTTACCTTATATGACAAAGGGACTTTGCAGATGTGATTGAGTTAAGGAACTTGATATGGGGAGGTTATCTCAGATTATTCAGTAATCACGAGGGTCCTGATAAGAGAATGGCAGGAGAGTCAGGGTGAGAAACGAGATGGAACAACAAATCAGAGGTTGTAGTGATGAGCTCTGAGGATGGAGGAGGGGGCCACCAGCTAACGAATGTAGGTGGCCTTTAGAAGCTGCAAAAGGTAAAGAAACATCTTCTCCTTTAGAGCCTCAAGAAGGAATGAAGCTCTGCCAACACTTTGATTTTAGCCCCAACCTCTAATCTTCAAAATTGTAAGTAAATAAATGTGTGTTATTTTAAAAGCCACTAAATTTTTGGAAATTTGTTACAGTGACAATAGAAAACAAATACATCAAGGAATGGATGATTTCATTTTGCATTTTTTTATAATTCTGGCAATTTGGCAAAAGAGAGTAAGGGCTAGACACCTGGCTTATGGAGTATGAATCCAAACTCTGGTGAGAAGCTCTATGAATCGGGCATATTACTTAACTTGCTTGGGTTTCAATGTACATTTTTTGAAAAATGAATCCATCTCATAAGATTGTTGTAAGGATTAAATGAGTTAATGCAGTAATACTGTTACAACAGTGTCTGGCTCACAGTAAACACTCAACAAATTTTAGTTGATTTATATAACATGTTGTTGCACATTTTAGCAAATACTAGAGCTAGGAAGTAGAATTGTGTTGAGAATTCTGCATTGCTGTGTCCGGATTGCTGCTGTCACAGCCATATTAATTGCTTACAAATCAGAGAATGAGCATTCTGAGCAGCACATGGTCCCAGGCTGTAGGTGTCTGCAGCGCTCAGGAAAAGCCCCGATGCTCTCCAGCAGCTGCACCTGCTCCCTTGGGAAGGAGTCTCTTTTTTGTTCCTCTTTCAGTTTCTGAAGAGAACAGAACATTTGCGCCATCTGGTTTGGGTCGTTATTTAAACCCACTTTCATTTCTGTTTATAAAGGTATTAAATACTGCAGGCTATATTTAAAACAGTTTCAGGATCAGCATGACTAGACTGTTCCTGGCTTACCCCGAGAGGTTGCTGTTCCCAGTGACTATCTAGGTTGAAGCACTTGTAGGATTTGAAGAGCCTGATTCAGGCTTTGTGAGTGGCTGCGACCACGCTGTATGTGTGTATGTGTGTGTGTACACCGCCTAAGTGTGTTCTTTTCAGCCGCAGCAAGAGTTGTGTTACAAGGATGGCATAGACAGCCCTGCCTATTGCAAGAGTAATGCATCAAGTGTGAAACAGATCTTTAACGCTGTGTGAAGCAGGCTCTTTTTAGGTCAACCAGCCTGTTTCTGGGGAAAAAGAAACTATTGCCTAACCCTTCAGGTCATGGAAACTTATGTTTTTGTATTTTTCTCACAGTTTTACCGTTTTAGCACCTACGTTTAAGTCTTTGATCCCTTTTGTGTTCATTTTTATGGATAGTGAGAAGTAGGGGTTCAAATCCATTTTTTTTTTGCATCTAGATATTCAGTTGTCCCAGAATCATTTGTCGAAAAAGCTCTTCTTTCCCCCATTGAATTGTCTTAGCACATTTTTCAAACATTACCCAACCACAAATGTAAGGATTTATTTTTGGACACTCAGTTCTATTTAACTGATCTAAATCTCTATCCTTATGGAAGTACCACTCTGTCTTGATTATTGTAGCTTTGTAGCAAGTTTTAAAATTGGGAAGTGTGAGTCTTCCCACTTTGTTCTTCTTCTTTCAAAGTTGTTTTTGTTATTTTGGGCCTTTTGCATTTCTATGTGAATTTTGGGATCAGCTTGTCCGTTTTTGCAAAAAGAAAAAAATGGCAGTTGGGATTTTGATAGAGATTGTGTTGAATCTGTAGACTGATTTGGGGAATATTGCCATCATCACAGGATTAATTCTTCTGGTCCACGAACGCAGGATTTCTTTCCACTTATTTAGGTCATCTTTAATATATCTGAATACTGTTCTGCAGTTTTTAGTGCACAGCTTTATATTTCTTTTGTTAAATTATCCTAAGTATATTTTATGCTACTGTAAATGATATTGTTTTCTTATTTTAATTTTTAGATGAAAATAAGAAAATGATTGCTCATCATCTCCAGTCATCATCTCAGATAGTGGGATCATGCTTGACTTTCCTTTAAGTTTTCTTTTTAAATCTGCATTCTTCTTTTCCTTTTTCTTTTTCTTTTTTTTTGAGATGGAATCTTGCTCCGTCACCCAGGCTGGAGTTCATTGCTAGTATATAGAAATACAGTTGATTTTTGTATATCGATTTTGCACCCCGTAACCTTGCTAGCTTTCTGTGGATTCTTCACGATTTTCTGTACTCAAGTTCATGTCACCTGTGAATAGATGATTTTACTTCCTTTCCAACCTGGATGCCTTTTCTTTCTTTTCCTTGCCTAATTACCCTGGCCAAACCCTCCAGTGCAAGATTTGGTAGAAATTGTGAGAGCAGATATCCTTGTCTGGTTCCTGATGTTAGGGGGAAGCATTTCATCTTTTACCTTTGAGGATGTTAGTTGTGGGTTTTTGCTTGATGCCTTTTAACTGTATCAGGTTGTGGAAATTCCCTTGTATTCCCAGCCTGTTGAGTGTTTTTATCATGAAAGGGTGCTGGATTTTGTCAAATGCCCTTTTCTGCATCTCTTGAAATGGTCACGTGGTTTTTGTCCATTATTAATATACAGATAAGTGTATTACCTTGATTAATTTTCATATGCAAACCAGCCTAGCGTTCCTCCTGAGAACTTCCGTGTCTCAAGTACAACTTTCATTTTACAATGACCCCCCTTGCTGTTGGGGCCACGCCACCTTACAACTTGCCCAGCTCAGGATGGCAATTCTGACTGCATCATCACTTGACATGTCTTGACCAGATGCTCGGTTTTGGCCAGAGCTCGGTAGCACACCTGGGGTGCTTTGTGAATGATGTGTGGATCTTTGTTGGAGCTTACATGGCCTTCTTGTAGAACTCTAAGGGTTTTCATAGTGACTCTCCTATAGGGGCTTGTCTGAAAGTCCATATGGTTCCTTTCTCTACTACAGATAACTCTAAGACTGTGAGATCTGCTAGGTATTGGGGTGCAGGCATCGGGGCTGTTTGTACTGCAACCTGGACTTGCTACAGAATCCATTAACTGACTGCTCACCCCAGTCAGAGCCATCAGCCTTCCATGTCTCTAGATAGATAGATTCAAGCAGTATGACAAGCATGGAATATGCTGCTTTCCATAGCCCCGTCAAGCACTGTGCTTTGTTCTTAATGCTACAATGTACAAAATGCAGTATCTTGTTCTTTATTTTCGAGAAGATGCTGTAGCATGCCTCAGACCACTGGATTCCTAAAAACTCCCTAAATGAAGCAGGTACCTGAATCTTTTAAGGGTTTGTCTCACATTTCCTGTAATATAAGTTTCTCACTAAAGTACTCAGATCACTTACCACTGCTTTCTCATTAGGTTCAATTAGCATGGTGTCACCAATATACGGATCCATGCAATTGATTATCTGTGGAATGTCCGGATGGTCCAGGACCCTTCAGATTATATTACAATGGAGAACAGGAAAATTAACCGAAACCTGGGCAAGACTGCGAACGTGTGCTACTGTCCATCCCATGTGAATGTGAACTTCTTTGGATTCCCTTTACTGATGGGTATGAAAAGGAGTGCGTTGGTCACGTTAATAGCTGTGTGCCCCGTGCCCAGGACTGTGTAATCTGCTCTAATAAACATACCGCATCTGGCACAGCAGCTGCTATTGAAGTTACAACCTGGTTAAGTTTGTGGGGATAACGCACTGACCTCTCCCTTTATCCGTCTGGCTTTTGCAGAGGTCTGCCTGGTGGATTAGATGGGAATGTGCTAGAAACCATTGGTGTTGCACCATCCCCCCGACATCTTAAGGATGGCACTAACCCATGCCATTCCCCCTGGGACGTGTTTTTGGATTCTAGGAGTGCTGATCATGCATTCTTGGTATTCTCCTTCTCATCTAAAAATATACCCCCTGAGAATCTGAGCAGAACCAGACATTCTGTCTCCCATGAAGGAGGATGCAGACACTTTCCCCTTTTCCTTTTTGTAGAGATCACATGTGATTTTGATAGCACTTTGCCTTTTTAAATAGCACCAGCTTCGGTCATCGTCTCAGATGGTGGGATCATGCTTGACTTTCCTTTAAGTTTTCTTTTTAAATCTGCATATTTTTTTTGAGATGGAGTCTTGCTCTGTTGCCCAGGCTGGCAGGCAATGGCACGATCTTGGCTCACTGTAACCTCCACCTCGCAGATTCAAGTGATTCTCCTACTTCAGCCTTCTGAATAGCTGGAATACAGGCGCCCACCATGCCTGGCTGATCTTTGTGTTTTTAGTAGAGATGGGGTTCACCATGTTGGTCCAGGCTGGTCTTGAACTTCTGACCTCAGGTGATACGCCTGCCTTGGCCTCCCAAAGTGTTGGAGTCACTGTGCCCACCCTAAATCTGCATTCTTAATATGCTATCTGCACACACCTAACCATGTTCAATGTTGGCCTTATTATTTTGATAACATAGCCCCATTCTGGGAAGTTTCTTGTTATTTCAACCTCATCCCAGTGGTTCTTTAATGGTCAGAAAATATGATATGATAAAAATATGAACAACATCATAAAATCAAAACTCATTTCTTCAAAGTAAGTAATACATTTTTAATATCTGCATTTTAAAAAATTCTGTATTAAGCCAATAAACGTGTGTGTTGGGCTATGCCGGGCCTGCCACATAACTGATGACATAGTGTTGACTAGGCATCTGTGGCATAGCCAGGACTTGCCTAATGGCAGTGCCCTGTGGATCCTATCTCCTAAGCCTTTGCCCTGATTGTTTGCCCATTTGGTGGTAAAATTAAGTGAAAACAACATAAATTAGTCTAGGCTTTCTTCTTGCCAGTGTTCAAAACCTGGACCAGTCTTGATTGGACTGGCTTAGCTCAATAGAAAAAGATTCTCGACTTCACAGATAGAAAATGGAAATTTACAAAGCAATGAGATACCTATTTATGCCCCTCGGACTGGCAATAATTTAAAAGTCTGTTAATACCTATTGTTGTCAAGGAATTAGGAGAATGCTTATATGCTACGGCTCTTCAGAGAGCAATTGAAATTCCTATTCAAGTTAGAGACCTACATACCCTGCAAACCGACTGCTCCATTCCCAGGTACATGTTCTAGGGAAATCTTCACATTTAGACCAGACAACATGTACAATAATTTTTTTTTTTATGTACAAGAATTTTTATAGCAGCAAGGCTTTTTTTTTTTTTGAAATAATGATAAATTGGGAAAAAAAAAAACCTCGGAAATCTGTTTACCTGTTCGTGTAAGAAAGTGAATGAACTATAACTACATGTATCAATATGGAAACGCCTCAAAATCATAATGTTGAGTAAAAAAAGAAAGACTTAGAGAACTTTATTCCTTCCCTGTAACAACTTGCCACACATTTGGTGGCTTAAAATAACCAATTTATTCTCTCACAGTTCTGGAGGCCGGAGCTGGAAATCAGTTTCGCTGGGCACACATGGAGGTGTTTGAAGGGCTGCCCGTACCAGAGGCTCTCAGGGAGAATCCTTTCCTTGTCTGTTCCAGCTCTGCCTCCTCCTCTGCTGTGTGAGTAAAACCTCCCTGTGCCTCTTTGAGAAGGATAAGGTGTATTTAGTGTCTAGTAGGACAATCCAGGAAATTCTTCCCATCTCCAGATCCCTAACTTGATCCCTTCTGCAAAGACCTGCTTTCACTCCCATCTGCAAAGACCATTTCTGGGTTCCAGGGATAAACCCTGACATCTGTGGGTGGCCGTTATTCAGTTACTGACAGTGTGACATGATGAAAATGAAGTGTTAAAACAAGGACTGCAGTATTGTTTATTCCAGCAAATGGTGAGTGGTCCATCCTTCTCCAAGCCCTTTCTCTTCTTCTTCTCATGGTCTCTGGCATCTGGGAGAGTCCATGTGGCCTGGGTTGGGCTAACAGATAGCAGCAGAAGTGATGCATACAACTTCTGGCAACCTAGGTGCACCTGTCTCGCCCTGCCTGGGAGCAGATCCGTCCTCAAACCTGCAGACAAGGATAATACTATAGTGGGTACTAAGAAAAAAAAAGAAGGAACCTAAAGGAACTTTTGGAGCAGAAATACATTTCTATCTTATTCAAGCTGGTGTATTTTGAGCTTCTGTTGCTACAAGAGTTTCATCTTTATCCTAATGAATACCCATGCATGTATTAGTAAAAATATAAAGGTGTCCAGGGAATAATGTCAGACTGAGGAGAATGGGGCTTGGGGGAAGACGGGTGGCAAGAGGATGTGTAAGGAATACACAGTCGTATCTGCAAAATGTTTTCATTCTTAAGTTCAGTGGCAAACTAATGGAGGTTCCTTATATTATTCTCTGTGGTTTTCAATGTCTGATTTATTTTGCTTTAGAAATCTATACTAATAGTGGATGAGAAAATAAATGTTATAGAAGGGGTAAATGATAACAAATTATTTGGATAAATCATCACAGATAAAAGGCTGTTTGACTGCATTGAGCTTTTTCTGGAACACTGCTTGCTTCATAGGACGATGATAAGAATGAATCATGTGTATTAGATTTCTTCCCAGGGGGATCAAGGGTGAGAATTTGCCCTGCGGGGAATAATGTGCTCTAAATCCATATATTTCCTACACTCTCAGATACGAAGACAAAGAAACAGGCAAAGAAACACCTCTGACATCAAGATCAGGAAGTCACAGAGAGTACTTGGGTACACATTCAGAAGTTTCAAGGATTTTCTGTTCACTTATTAAAACTTAACATTTGCCGTACAAGTTTGCAACAGGCCAAGGTTAAGTGAAGAATGAAAATAATGTTTAACTCCATTACAAAAGAGGAGGCTTTTGATACAGACTTCATAATGTTCTTTGAGGGAGCAGGCATATGAGGTTTGTACATTGAATGGATGTTCTAGATTGAGCAAAATACCCTCTATGCACTCTCCTGCAGAGACCGTGGGTGAAATAGAAATGTATTTCTAGATAGAAAGAGCAATGTATCGCATGCATTCTTAAGAAGTCTAGCTGAGCAAAACCTTAAGATTTCCTGTTGTTGCTGGACTGTAGACATCAATATGACCGCTTAGCAGAAAGGTAAATGTACTTCAGGGCCCAAGAATAAAAATTCCATCGGGCACAACTCAGCGCTCTGAAAATCTAGATTTCCCTAATCCCAGAGGGTGAGAGCCAAGGAGGAGCTGATCCTGCCCATTCCTGCCTTCCTCTATCCCTGGCACTCACATTGCAAGTTTGCTCTACTCTTAAACAAAAACACCTGTGTTTTAAAATTTTTATTTTAAGTTCTGGGGTACATGTGCAGGACGTGCAGGTTTGTTACATAGGTAAACGTGTGCCATGGTGGTTTGCTGCACCCATCAACCCATCACCTAGGTATTAAGCACCACATGCATTAGCTATTTGTCCTAATGCTCTCCCTCCCGCCAACCCCTCACCCCCTGTCAGGTCCCAGTGTGTGTTGTTCCCCTCCCTGTGTCCATGTGTTCTTACTGTTCAGCTCCCACTTATGAGCGAGAACACGCAGTGTTTGGTTTTCTGTTCCTGTGTTAGTTTGCTGAGGGTGATGGTTTCCAGCTCCATCCATGTTCCTGCAAAGGACGTGATCTCATTCTTTTTTATGGCTGCATGGTATTCCATGGTGTATATGCATCACATTTTCTTTATTCAGTCTATCATTGATGGGCATTTGGGTTGGTTCCATGTCTTTGCTATAGTGAAGAGTGCTGCAATGAACATACGCCTATTTTTTTTTTAACCTGCACTATTTATAGTCTTGTTTTCAGTATTTTGGTAGGCAGTGCCTGGCCTGCTCCTCTCCTCCCTTCTCTGAGTTGCCCTTTTCCTCTATTCTCTTTTACCAACCTTTCCTTTTGCCATCCTCTCTACTCTCCTTTCCTCTATACTTCCCCTTCTTTTTCTCTTGGCCTTGACTTCTGAATCCTGTGACAATGGTGTGGGGGGTTTGGTGGAGAGGGGAAATAAAAGTGGAAATGAGACACTGGGTTATAATCACAAGAAATGAAACAAATCTTCCCAACTCTCCCTGGCTGTGAGCCCCACACCATGGTTTCCATATAAGCATTCACCCCACTTTTGGCTGCCTCCCTGACACGTTTCGAAGGAGCCTTCTTCCAAGTCAAGGCTGCAGCTCCCAAAGTATAGAAGCACAAACCCAGCCCACTTCCAATAGATCATCCTCTACATACAATTGTCTGGCTTGTATCAGGATGTCCTTGGAATTCCTGTAATGCTTGTCTCCAGAGTCACTTAGCCAGCATTTTGGCTGCTTTTTTTTTTCTTTTTTTTTTCTGATACCCTGGTTGCATAAAGTTAAACAGGGTTTTCAAAATGTGATTTCATTATATGAACAACATGTTCCATATGCTGATGAATAACTTGGTTTTATGTGGGCACTTAATTCCCAGTCCAGTGCTAAGTCTTTATCTTAATTTTAACTTTTAAGGCAAAAAATGTAAGCCATCATCTTTTGAGTGGGAAAGAGGAAAAACATTTCAATGAATTAGTTCTTGGTCGGGCACAGTGGCTCACTCCTGTAATCCCAGCACTTTTGGAGTCTGAGGCAGGAGGATCGCTTGAGCTCAGGAGTTCAAGACCAGCCTGGGAAACATGGTGAAACCCCGTCTCTATACAAAAATTTAAAAATTAGCCGGGGAGGGGATTGATTGTGTGCATTTGCAGCTGAGCTGCAGAGTCCCATCTACTCGGGAGGCTGAGGCAGGGAGATCGTTTGAGCCTGGGAGGGCGAGGCTGCAGTGACTTATGATCCTGCCACTGCACTCCAGCCTGGGCAATAGAGTCAGACTCTCCAAAAGAAAAAGAAAAAGAATAAATAATGAATAAGTTCTTGAAAGGAGAGATGTAGCTGGGCACAGTGGCTCAAATCCCAGCACTCTGGGAGGATAAAGCATGTGTATCACCTGAGGTCAGGCGTGGTGGCGGGTGCCTGTAGTCCCAGCTACTCGGGAGGCTGAGGCAGGAGAATCGCTTGAACCCATGAGGCTGAGGTTGCAGTGAGCTGAGATCGCACTACTGCACTCCAGCCTGGGTTAAAAGAGTGAAACTCAGAAAGAAAGAAAGAGAGAGAGAGAAACAGAGAGAGAGGAAGGAAGGAAGGAAAGAAGGAGGGAAGGAAGGAAAGAAGGAGGGAAGGAAGGAAGGAAGGAAGGAAGGAAGGAAAGAAGGAGGGAAGGAAGGAAAGAAGGAGGGAAGGAAGGAAGGAAGGAAAGAAGGAAGGAAGGAAGAAAGGAGAGATGTGAAGAATATGTTTGAGAATTTCTCATACATTCATGTCTGAAAGGAATCATTTTATTCATCCCTCTTTCATGGATGAAGACATTGAGGCCCAGGCGTGGTAAAATTTGCCCGAAGTGGCCCATGAGTCCGTGGTACGTCCTGCTCCCATCTGGAGAGGAGGAGACACGCACAGCCGTCTCCGCCATAAGCCGGATTCCAGACACTGATCCTGCCCCCGCCACCCCAATCTTCCATCTGTCCCTCTCAGCATGGCAGTCCTGTCCCCTGGAACAATTTCTGTGAAAATCCCCTAAACCGAGCTTGTCTAACCTGTGACCCACAGGCCGCATGCAGCCCAGGATGGCTTTGAACGCAGCTGAACACGAATTTGTAAACTTTCCTAAAACATGATTTTTTTCGCATTTATTTTTTCTCATCGGCTTTCATTAGTGTTAGTGTATTTTGTGTGTGACCCAAGACAATTCTTCTTCTTCCGATGTGGCCAGGGAAGCCAAAAGATTGGACACCCGTGCCCTAACCCCACAAGGTACCAGGGCACCCCGTACTCAGTGCCTTCCAATGCCTATGGCCCACGTGGTACTTTGGGGCTGTTAACTTGCCAGCCTCACACCCTGAACTGTGAATTCTTTGTGGACAGGGTTTTTCTTTTGCTTGAATTGCATGATGCAGGGCTCCCCATAGGGCCTGGCGCCTCACAGATGCTGACTAGGTATTCGTTGAAGGCTTGGATCCAAGTTCTCTGACCTCCCAGAGCAGGGCCCTTGCCTTTATGCCAGGAACCTGCAAAACAGTGCCCTTTTCTTACAGATAGTGCTTTCTTTCTCCTGGGTGGTTCGTAGGCAAAGAGATTGGTTGTCTGTTTTAAAGCTCTAGCCTTGCCTCAGTAGAGATTAAAACTCCACTATGACTTTGCTGTGGCTACGAGCAGCTTAGAGAATGTTAGAACCTCAGGCAGAGGGCTCGAGGCAGCTGAATGTTACATGGTGTTCACATACTGCATACTACATGCTACGTATTCCATGCTGCTACCAAGAGCCGCTGCTCCCAGAAACTCTCACTGAGATACTCTGATGAAACTTTTTCCATTACGCTTTGTGGAGAAGCAGACCCTAAATAACTTAAAAATGTTATTCTAGGCCGGGCACGGTGGCTCATGCCTGTAATGCCAACACTTTGGGAGGCCAAGGCAGGCGGATCACCTGAGGTCAGGAGTTTGAGACCAGCCTGGACAACATGATGAAACCCTGTCTCTACTAAAAATACAAAATTACCTAGGAGTGGTGGTGGGCTCCTGTAATCCCAGCTACCTGGGAGGCTGAGGCAGGAGAATTGCTTGAACCTGGGAGGCGGATGTTGCAGTGAGCCGAGACGGCGCCATTGCACTCCAGCCTGGGCAACCAGAGGGAAACTCTGTCTCAAAAAAAAAAAAAAAAAAGTTATTCTACTTGGTAGGACACTGGAAATCATCTGCTGTTTTCTGGCATTCTGGCATTTTATCTATGTCAGCTACTTATCCTAAATTATCTCAATGGAATAATTTTTTTTTTTTTTTGAGATGGAGTCTCGCTCTGTCACCCAGGCTGGAGTGCAGTGGCGCGATCTCGGCTCACTGCAAGCTCCGCCTCCCGGGGTCACGCCATTCTCCTGCCTCAGCCTCCCGAGTAGCTGGGACTACAGGCGCCCGCCATCATGCCCAGCTAATTTTGTTTTTGTATTTTTAGTAGAGACGGAGTTTCACCGTGTTAGCCAGGATGGTCTCAATCTCCTGACCTCGTGATCCGCCCGCCTCGGCCTCCCAAAGTGCTGGGATGACAGGCCTGAGCCACCACGCTCGGCCTCTAATGAGCCGTTCTAACAAGGGAAGGGTGTTGTCTACCCGCCATTTCCCTAGATCAGAGGTCAGCAAAATTTTTCTGCATAGGGCCAGATAGGAAGTATTTTACACTGTGGGCCATATGGTTACTAGTAAACGTACTAATCTCTGCTTTATTTATTTATTTATTTATTTATTTTATTTTTTTGAGACCGAGCCTTGCTCTGTCGCCCAAGCTGGAGTGCAGTGATGCAGTGATGCCACCTAGGCTCACTGCAACCTCCGCCTCCTGGGTTCAAGCGATTCTCCTGCCTCAGCCTCTCCGAGTAGCTGGGATTACAAGCGCCCGCCACCACACCCGGCTAATTTTTTGTATTTTTAGTGGAGACGGGGTTTCACCGTGGTCTCGATCTCCTCACCTCGTGATCCGCCCGCCTCGGCCTCCCAAAGTGCTGGGATTACAAGCGTGAGCCACCGCACCCGGCCTCAATGGAATCATTTTTGATGAAATTTATTTATTTATTTATTTTATGAGACAGAGTCTTGCTCTGTCGCTGAGGCTGGAGTGCAGTGGCGCGATCTTGGCTCATTGCAACCTCCGCCTCTCGGGTTCAAGCAATTCTCCTGCCTCAGCCTCCTGAGTAGCTGGGACTACAGGCGTGCACCACCACGCCCAGCTAATTTTTGTATTTTTAGTAGACACGGGGTTTCACCACGTTGGCCAGGATGCTCTCGATCTCTTGAACTCGTGATCCGCCCTCCTCGGTCTCCCAAAGTGCTGGGATTACAGGCATGAGCCACCAAGACCGGCTGGTGAAATGTATTATTAAAGTGGCTTCTCCTTATCCTTCCTAGTCTTTAAATGTCTCTGTGTAGTATTTTACTGTGTTTAGGTTCCTCAAAACATTTTAGAACCTGACAATTCCTCTGCAATTATCTAAGCTTCCTGTATGCAGGAGGAAACTGAGGCACGGGACGCTTCAGGGTCGGCTGTGTCTGTGCCCACCGGCCTAGCCCGCCTGCTGTCTGTTGTGCCTCCTGCCTCTGCTCTCCCCAGCACGCACACTGCTGGCGATGTGTCAGTCAACCTGGGACTCTGTGTTCTAATTATTGCGAATTAGTAATCCACATGGAATGCCTCACCTAACTATATCAATGTTATCAATGTGTTCTACGTGTAATTATTAAGAAAGTCTCATTTTTTCCTTCCTTCCTTCCTTCCTTCCTTCCTTCCTTCCTTCCTTCCTTCCTTCCTCCCTTCCTTCCTCCCTCCCTCCCTTCCTTCCTTCCTTCTTCCTTCTTCCCTCCTTCCCTTCCTCCCTCCCTCCCTTTCTTCTTTCCTTTTTGAGACTGGGTCTCCCTCTGTCACCCAGGCTGGAGTGCAATGGCGCGATCATAACTCACTGTAACCTCGAGCTCATGGGCTCAAGTGATTCTCCCACCTTGGCCTCCCAAGTAGCTGGGACTACAGGTGTGCACCGCCACACTTGGCTAATTATTTTTTACTTTGTTGTAGAGACGGAGTCTCGCCATGTTGCCCATCCTGTTCTTGAACTGCTGGGCTCAAGTGAGCCTCTCGTCTCGGCCTCCTAAAGTGCCGGGTTTACGGGCATGAGGCACCGCACTTAGCCAGAATATGTTATTTTCTGACTGGCTTAGGTAAGACAGTAATTACTTATTTTGCTGTTTGTTTCTTCAGGGCTGTAGTACTGGGCTACCTTTATTCCAAAAACAATAAAAAGGCACCTATGACGATACAGCAATCGATGGCTTATTCTCTTCAATTTAATTCACTGTGAATGAGTCTCCACTACATTCAAGGTGCTGTGATGGCTCCTTAGAGCTACAGAAGTGGCTGGAAGGGGATTTTATTGTTGACAAAGTGGCTAACGAGCTCTCTTTGCCCTTCCTCATGGTACTACCATTCAGCTCATGCCATAAAGATAATTTTTCCAAAACAAAATGAAAGATACCACCTAAAAGTGAGAGGACGTATTGTAGTAGAGGAAGGGCTGGCTGGGCACAACTATCATCTATGCCTCCCCAGCCTGGAGGAGTGTTCAAGGTTTGAAATGCGCCACACTTGTGGAAATACTGCACTTGCAGCCGGTTCACCAAAGCTAAGTTTTCCCACTTGTCCTTGAAGTTAAAATTCAATGAAAGCATTCTCGTCGTATCAGAGTCACATTTTCTTTTTTCTTTTCATATATATAATATATATTTTATTATTATACTTTAAGTTCTAGGGTACATGTGCACAACGTGCAGGTTTGTTATATATGTATACATGTGCCATGTTGGTGCGCTGCACCCATTAACTCGTCATTTACATTAGGTATCTCTCCTAATGCTATCCCTCCCCCATCCCCCCACCCCACAACAGGCCCCGGTGTGTGATGTTCCCCTTCCTGTGTCCAAGTGTTCTCATTGTTCAATTCCCACATGGAGGAAGCTGGAAACCATCTTTCTCAGCAAACTATCGCAAGGACAAAAAACTAGAGTCACATTTTCAATGGGGAGCCCGCTCAGCCAGGTGACATCTGACGTCACCGAAGAATCAAAATGGTGACAATTGCATTTAGCTGGTCACAGAGATAGATCCCTAAGGTTATGTCAATACCACTCCACGTTCTCAAAGCCCCCAAGAGGCAGGAATCTAAGTGAAATAAACCAACAAGACCTTGTCTGGACTTGCAGGAGAGAACTGAGGGGCTGCCTGAGGCTCTGTGTTCAGCGCCTCGGATGATCTTAGGATGGTGAGGGTCAGTGACACTGTGAGCCATGAGTCCTTTGACAGGGGGTCCGTGGCCCTGCTGAATGGCAGGCGCATGGCCACCTTCCTGAAGATTGCAAATTGGAAACAGGGCGAGTCTCCACGATAACATCTAGGTTACAGCATTGTAAAATGCCCCCAATTATCTTGACAAACGGAACTTGGTGTGAATGACTTACAAGGACATGATATTTTTGTAGAGAAGGGAGAGTTCCAGCAATAGGAACGAGCTGTGCCTTGCCCTTGGGAAACCCCACCCTGGTTTTGGGGTGTTAGGTTGCTATGGAATGGCAGGGTTTGATTGCTGTTGGTAGAAGGGAAGTCTGACCCATGACTAAGGGAATAAAGCAGACAAAACGTAATAAGCAACCATCCCAGAAAACCAGTGCTCGTAAAAGTGCTTGTTACTGGACACTGACTTTGGCTTCATTTTGACTACAAGTGGACCTAAACTGGTCACTAAAATGGTGTTAGCCGCTTTGTTGTTTCATGTATTTATTCGATAAATATTTATTGAATGCATATTGTGTGAAGCATTGTTCTAAACTCTGGCTATAACAAAGCAGAAAAAGGAAAATCCCTGATATCACTGAGTTTGCTAAATAATTATAAATTCATTTTGACCTTTACATATTTTTATGTGAGTCTAGCAAGTGGTCCTGGGATGGGATGAAGTACAACATGGATATGGTACATCAGTTTTTATCCTGCAGACTGATGGATTACAGAACTTTCTAAAATATATCCGGAGTACCACTGAAAGCTACACATCTGTTTTTTGGTAAATGCAAATCAAGTTACAATACTATTTATACAACGTGATCTCATTTTGCTAAACTATATATACACGGAGGGAAGAAAAAGCACCAAAAGGCTGTACACTTAAATTTTTAAAACTGCCATGGGATAATGGGGACATTTTATTTTTCTCTTTGGGTTTGTCTCTGTTTTCCAAGTTTAATATGCTGAACGGGCTTTGCTTCTAACCAGAAAACACTCTTTAAAGACTGTATTTTTTGCTTATTAATTAAAAAATGGTATTTAGCAATTGCAAATAATTTTGGGATTGTTACTTATTCCTTGCCAGTTCCCTCAAATATTAGATAAGTTAGGTGACACTGATTTGCTGGTTCATGCACTAGAACCATGAACAGAACTGGAACTTACAAGCTTAAAAATTTTAGGCTGCCCACATGATTCATTCAACTGTGTTCTTTCCGTATGAGCAAAATGAATGCTGACTCCCTTCTGCGGGGTTGGCCTCTTGAAAAGCAGGGCACTGTGCAAGGGTTGGGGTTTACGTCATTTATTTGGGAAGTGATCCAGACAAGTACAGTGAAGGAGTGGGAAGGAAGGTGGGAAGGAAAGCAAGGAAGAGAGGGTTTCCACTCTGAGCCACTGGGCGCAGTCCTGCTGCAGAGCAAATATGCAGAGAGTATCTGACAATTGTCTCCCTGCAGCAGGGAAGCTGAGACATTATATATCCACCAACCTCCATCCCTTGTTGGTTGGGGGCTGCTCCTATTAATTCCTTAGCATTTCCTGCATGTCCCATGTGCAGGATAAGCAATCTGCTACGGACAGAGACACACCTATGGTATATAAGAATTTGACATCATAATAGAAATAGGCATCTATCCAAAGCCTCATTTATTTCAGAAAAAAAAAACAAACAAAAAAAACACGGAGTGATGATTGCCTATCAGATATGTGAAACCGTGAACCATGACCATGTTAAATGGAGAACCCTACCACAGGGAGAGACCCAGTCCTTGAGAAGGGCCTTCAGCCACAGACTGAAGCTGCAGGAGACCTGTTAGGTGAACTAAGGGGACACGAGTTAGAGACGCTGCTGTAACAAATACGTCTAAAGGCCAGGTGCAGTGGCTCACACCTGTAACGCCAGCACTTTGGGAGGCCGAGGTGAGCCGATCACTTGAAGTCAGGAGTTTGAGTCCAGTTGGCCAACATGGTGAAACCCCATCCCTACTAAAAATACAAAAATTAGCCTGGTGTGGTGGCGGGCGCCTGTAATCCCAGCTTCTCAGGAGGCTGAGGCAGAAGAATCACTTGAACCTGGGAGGCAGAGGTTGCAGTGAGCTGAGGTCGTGCCACTGCCCTGCAGCCTGTGCAACAGAGCGAGACTCTGTCTCAAAACAAAACAAACCCCTAAAGTTGTGGTGGCTTAACATCATAACATTTTCTTTTTTGCTTTTATAAACTGTTGTGCAGGTCACGCAATTTTGCAAGACAGCTCTTCCTCAAATTTTGTCTATGTTCTCCTATCTCAGGGCCCTCTGCTTCTTAGACAGACAGGGAAAAGAGGTTGTGGAAGGATTTGGATTTAAGTCATTTAAAGGATGGGGACACAGTGTGGGATATTGTGTGGCCCAGCCTGGTAGTGAGGATGCCACTTAGACACATATTCCATTTTCCGAAGCTCATTCATGAGTCTGCAACTAACTGCACAGGAAGTCTGGCCTTCCCACATGCTCAGGGAGAGGAGAAGGAAGTTGGGGAGCCTGTAGCAGTACTCTGAGGGGCTCCCTGTTTCCTTGTCTGAATGCATGGAAGCTCTGGAAACATCTGGTACTTACTGGATACTATATTGTTTAGAAAACGAGTTTGAGGCTGGGCGCAGTGGCTCACGCCTGTAATCCCAGCACTTTGGGAGGCTGAGGTGGGCACATCACTAGGTCAGGAGATCGAGACTATCTTGGCTAACACGGTGAAACCCCCTCCCTACTAAAAATACAAAAAATGATCCGGGCATGGTGGTGGGTGCCTGTAGTCTCAGCTACTCGGGATGCTGAGGCAGGAGAATCGCTTAAACTCAGAGGCAGAGGTTGCTGTGAGCTGAGATCGCACCACTGCACTCCAACCTGGGCAACAGAGCGAGGCTCCATCTCAAAAAAAAAAAAAAAAGTAAATAAATAAAAATAAAAAGAGAGTTTGAGTTTTTTATGTAGCCGATTTCAGGTGCAAATGGTTCATATTGAGGCACACAGAAGGGACACGATGGTACACAGCAGCACGTGCTTCCAGCTGAGAATCAGAACAACCAAGACCGAGTTCTGGACCCGCTCTCAACCGAGTATGTGAATCAGGACGTGATAGCCTCTTGATCTGAAAAATAATAAAGTGTCTTTTGTTATAGCCCATGATTGTTAAATATTTTTTAAAGAATATATATTTTTACACGAATACATATATACACAACACGCATGCCAGCGTAGGAAGCTGCACGCATATGACAAGGCCAGGTGCGGTTAGAAATGGGACCAGGATGTGCACTTCTGAGCATTCTGTTGTCTTGTTGAACTACTCCTTCCGTCTATCAATCTTTGCATTATCTTTCTCCCACCTCAGAAAAGCAGTGCATTAGCTCTGTGGATCTCTGGCTGGCCAGGCAGGTGTGTGTCGTCAGGGGTGAGTGGGTGCTGGCAGCAGCTGTGGGTGAAATCCCGTTCTAGGTAGACTGGGGTAGAAGAAACAACACAGGTCTTGTTGTGAAATCCAAAAAATCACAGCCCTGTAGTCAATCTTGTCTCACCCGCAGGCCATAAGCGTTTCTGAGTTCTACTGTTTCTAGGGCGAGAGGGGCTTTTGGCTGTTTAGTAGACACCGGAGACCAGTAAAGCACATACCTATTAGAAGGCTGCATTTTCTAGCTAACAAAACAGCGCACGGGGCCAAAGAACAGGGAAGTCTTGTTTCAGCAAGGTTTGCACAGTCGAAGTAGAGTGAAGGACCATGATTTCAGGAAACTGAGCTGAAAGAATTGGAGATTATTATAGAAACTGCTATCCATCCACAGCCTTATTTATTTCAGAAAAAAAGACTGGATGATGGTTTCCTGTCGGGTACGTGAAACAATGGCAATGTTAAATGGTTTTGGTGACTTTTTATTCTTCCTTTACATATTCATTTTTCTGAGACTTACTGATTTACTGGTCACAGATCAGAATTTGTGTTAGACATTGGGTCACCTCTCCTGGCTGCTTCTATCTGGTCAGAGGAAGCCTATTAGGTCCAGCCAGCCCACAAGAAGGGCTGCCATGTGTTCACCTGGATTGTTCTGAGTAACTGTTGATAAAACAATGACCCATTGGACTCCTATCTCCATTGAAACTGTTTTCTGAATTAAAGCAATAATAGTGGTTTCTATCTAAAAGATAGAAACTTTTCTATCTAAAAGATAGAAACTTTTAGGCATCGCAAATGACTGAAATATGCAATGATTTCCCATAACTAAACAAGAGGTCATGAGATCCAATGAGGAATAAAAAGCTGAGATAGATGTAGCACGTGCTAAGTGCTCTTCTAAACATTTTACGTACATTAACTCATTATTTCTCCCAACTGCACTACGGGGTAGGCACTATTATCGTTCCCATTGCATAGAAATGGAAACAGGTGAGACCAGGTAGTTTTCCTGGAGGAACTACTTAACCTTCCTATATTAATAAATTGCCATTTCATGTTATTGCGTTGAAAAGAGCACTACCTAAAAGAGAATGATGATTTTTTTTTTCACCAAAGCATTGAAAAGTTTGGAGTCATGAAATTTTATCAAAAGTATACAGAGACTCTAGTCAGATCACACTGGTTGGTATACGGGAAGACTTTTTGTTTACTCTTTTAATCAACAAATATAATAATTATCTACCCTGTACTGGCATCTGAGATGCAAGGATGAATATGCTTCAAGGAGCTGTTAGGCAGTGGGGGAAAAAAAAAAGATCTGTAAATGAACACTTATGGCTGGGTGTGGTGGCTCACACACCTGTTACCCCTGCACCCTGCATTTTGGGAGGCTAGGGGGGAAGATCACCTGAGCCCAGGAGTTTGAGACCAGCCTGGGCAACATAGTGAGACCTCATCTCTATTATTTATTTACCGCGAAATAGAATAAAAGCTACAAATAAAATATGTGGAAGGTAGGGAAGGGCAAAGTGGAGGATTGATAGTCATAGCTGGCACTTATCACTTATTCTGGGTTAATCCTTTCAACCCTTACAAAGCCTCTATGATGCAGGTACTGTGATTATCCCAACTTCAGATACCAGGAAACTGAGGTAGCAACAGGTTCAATAGTAGGTCCAGGGCTCCCAGGAGAGGCAATCCACCGTGGCCCAGAGTGTCTCTTCCTCGTCCTGCGGGTGTGCCTGCCTGATGGCCCATTATCCGGGCCGTGTCTTGGGGTGGCAGCAAGCAGCCTTGAAGGATGAGGTAGCACTTTTCCCTGAACAAAGAGAAGGCTTTTTTTCACTTTAAAGAAATTTTATTTTTATAGATTCGGGGGTACATGTGCTGGTTTGTTACATGGATATATTATGTAATGCAAGGTTTGAGTTTCTAGAGTACCCATCACCCAAATAGTGAACATTTTATCCAATAGGTATTTTTTCAGCCCTCATCCCCCCTCCTGCCCTCCTCTCTTTTGGGGTCCTCAGCATCTATTATTTACCTCTGTGTACTCATGTGTACCCCTTGTTTAGCTCCCACTTATAAGTGATAACATTTAATATTTGATTTTCTGATTCTGAGTTATTTCACTTAGGACAATGGCCTTCAGCTCCATCCACATTGCTTTGAAAGACATGATCTTGTTCTTTTTTATGGCTGAATAATATTCCATGGTGTATATGTACCACATTTTCGTTTTTTTTAACTTTTTTTTTTTTTTTAACTTTTAATTCTGGGGTACATGTGCAGGTTTGTTACATAGGTAAACTTTTGTTATGGGAGTTTTTTGTACAGATTATTTCATTAAGTCTAGTACCTGTTAGTTATTTTTCCTAATCCTCTCCCTCCTCCAGCCTTCCACCGTCCAATAGGCCCCAGTGTCTGTTGTTACCCAATTTGTGTCCATGTGTTCTCATCTCTTAGCTCCTGTTTATAAATAAGTAAGAACATGCAGTATTCAATTTTCTGTTCCTGCATTAGTTTGCTAAGGATAATGGCCTCCAGCTACAGCCATGTCCCTGCAAAGGACATGATCTCATTATTCTTTATGGCTGCATAGTATTCCATCGTGTGAATTAGATCACATTTTCTTTATCCAGTCAATTATTGATGGGCATTTATAATTCATTCATTCATTCATCCATGGACTTAAGTTGATTCCACATCTTTGCTGTTGTGAATAGTGCTGTGATACGCATATGAGAGGAAGCATCTTTTTGATATAACAATTTCTTTTCCTTTGGGTAGATACCCAGCGGTGAGATTGCTAGGTTGAATGATAGTTCTGTTTTTAGGTCTTTGAGAAATCTCCACACTGTTTTCCACAGAGGTCGTACTAATATGCATTCCCTCCAACAGTGTATGAGTCTTCCCCTTTCTCCACAGGGAAGGCTTTGTATTCCACTTATTATAAAAGTGGTGACTTCCCAAGCTCAGGCTCAGGATTCCTCTCCTGTAAGGTGACCGGCCTTGTGCACAGGCATCCACAAGGAGCCATCGGCATCACCACCGTAAGACTTGGGGGCACAGGGAACCAGCAACCGTGCAGCTCTGTCTACTGCTTTGGTTGTGATTCACAAAGTCCTTTGTCTCTGACCCAGGAGTTCCATGTCTTCTGCCAGCCCCTGTGAAACAGCAACAGTGAACTAGATAGCTTGTATGTGACATAAAATCTCAATCCCTGCACAGTTCTCGACAAGGTCACATAGCCAGTAAGTGGTGGAACCTGACTTTGAACCTGGACAGTTTGGCTTAGAAACCCACCATCTTAAACACTACTAATAAGGCATCAAAGATAGGCAACTAACTTCCTGGCAGAATAAAGGCAGATTTTTAAAGACAATGGGGTGTTCCGAGGGAATTTTGAAGCACGAATGGGGATTTAACAGAAGAATAAGGGAGAAAGGACGTTCTAGGTAGAGGGAGTGAGGTGTACAAAGGCTGGAAGCCAGGAAGCACACATGTTCTGGACACTGCAAGAAAGGAGTCGCAAGACTGCAGTGCCCAGCGAATTTTGCTGGGGTCTGGGGTGAGAGGTGAGGTTGGAGAGACAGGCAGAGGCCAGAAAATAAGCTGGGTGCGTGCACCCAATTAGTTTGTAGAAAGGCTTTTAAGAATTATAGTCAAGTGGCTGGTGCAGTGGCTCACACCTGTAATCCCAGCACTTTGGGAGGCCGAGGCAGGTGGATCACTTGAGGTCAGGAGATCAAGACCAGCCTGGCCAATATGGTGAAACCCCATCTTTACTAAAAATACAAAAATTAGCCAGGTATGGTGGCAGGTGCCTGTAATCCCAGCTATTTGGGAGGCTGAGGCAGGAGAATCGCTTCAACCCAAATGGCACAGATTGAGTTCAAGCGATTCTATGGCCTGGGCGACAGAGTGAGACTCGGTCTCATTGAAAACAAACAAACAAAAAATATAGGCAAGAAAGTGACACTATCAGATTTGTGTTTTTGAAAGGTCCCTTGGGAACGTTGTGCAAGATGGATTGGAGAAGTCAGGGAGATCAAGTTAGAAGCAATTGAAGTGATCAAGTAAGATGTAATGAGGGCCTGAACTTTGAGGCATGTACAGTTGAAGTGCTGATATTTTAATTTAATGCATAATGATAGCAGTAATTAGCTTGCAATTACTCCAGCCAGAGACATTGTATTTTTAATTGCCAAGTCTTGGTCTTTCTACTTTATACAAAAATAGGAGAAGGTCAACTGAGTAAAGTGATCTTATTTCTTTCAATTTAGACAACAGAGACGAATGAGGAGAAGCTGGGTCTCTGCCACCCTAAGACTGAGGTAAGCACACATGACGCTAAGAAGACTCTATCTTTCTTCATTATGGCAAAGAAGAATGGAAAATGCTAACAGGAATTCCCATCCAAAGCAGAGATTCTCGATCCTTTCTGAGCTCAGCCTTCTTGGACAGAGTATCATATCCCATAAGCACACATAAGTTGCTTTTTCTTCTTCTCTTTTTTTTTTTTTTTTTTTGATGGAGTTTCACTTTTTCGCTTGTGTTGCCCAGGCTGGAGTGCAATGGCGCGATCTCGGCTCACTGCAACCTCCACCTCCAGGGTTCAAGCGATTCTTCTGCCTCAGCCTCCCGAGTAGCTGGGATTACAGGCATGTGCCACCACACCTGGCTAATTTTTTGTATTTTTAATAGAGACAGAGTTTCTCCATGTTGGTGAGGCTGGTCTTTAACTCCTGACCTCAGGTGATCCGCCCACCTCGGTCTCCCAAAGTGCTGGGATTACAGGCGTTCTTCTTCTCCTTTTTAAGCAAAAACTCTACTAACAACAAGGATCATTGTGGATGGACACAAGCTTAGGGGTATTGGCGATGGTGGTGAGGATGGCGACTTTATCCGCTTTGGTAAGGAGATGCAGGTATCTATTCTTGGTTCCCAGTGTTCACAGTCTTTAAATTTAGTTACTGGAAATTACAGTTCAAAGTATTGTTGGTGAAGATATGCTTCACTACATATGGTAGGCTTAGCAAAACAATCCACAATAAATAAAATTAATGATAATGAAACTAAACAAACTGTGATTTGTTAAAAAGCAATGATACAGCCACTGGAAAATTTAACTTGGGCAGGATACCCTAAATTGCCTAACATCCATTAACTCTTCCTCCTTCCTAACAGAACCCAGAGTTTATTGAGAAATATATTCTCCTCTATACAGCCAAGCCTCTTAGGAGAGGCTAGCCTATCCCTAGCTCCAGGTGGTAGATTCTAGTTTGTCTGAATAATCCAATTCTTCTTGATGGTGATTGGCTTAGAAATGGGCAGGTGACAAAAGCTCTTCTTCTGAACATCACAGTGTCTAAACATAATATCTGGAAGTGCCTTATCTATCTTGCAACCTTGAGAGGCGCCAGCCTTAGGATAAAGCTGGTGCAGAGAGGAGAAAGGGCCAAGAGAGACCCAGAGAAGCAGAGCTACCGTAACCTTGGACTTAAGTGTTGTGTATGTGAAAGGAAGGTTTAAAAGCCAAAGGATGGGTGCCCATCTTTAGACCAGCTCTTGGCAGAGTGTAGAGTCTAAACAACATTTTAAAAAGCATTGCCCTGAGGCCAGGCATGGTGACTCACACCTATAATCTCAGCACTTTGGGAGGCTGAGGTGAGTGCATCACCTGAGTTCAGGAGTTCAAGACCAGCCTGGCCAACATGGTGAAACACCATCTCCACTAAAACTACAAAAATTAGCCAGGTGTGGTGGTAGATGCCTGTTATCTCAGCTACTCAGGAGGCTGAGGCAGAAGAATCACTTGAACCTGGGAAGTGGAGGTTGCAGTGAGCCGAGATTGCGCCACTGCACTCCAGCCTGGGTGACAGAGTGAAACTCTGTCTCAAAAAAAAAAAAAAAAAAAGCATTGCCTTGAAAATAACTGATGACACCCCACCCCTGCAGAGTAGCTGGTGGACAGTGTTTCCTATAGTAAGTATTCCCGGTAATAGATACACTACTATTTGTTGAACGCAAGCTATAGAAAAAACACACTGCTAAATGATGACTACCAGGGGACAGGTTATTATAATTATGGCAATTAGAAAAGATTCTCATAAACTTACCTTGGCTTAAAATGCAGAAAACAGTGAAAAGCCCTTTACTGTCCTTTTCTCAATTCCTCTATGTTGACTTTCACCCAGGACACCTGTCTACATTCCACATTAAAAATTTGGACTATCTCATCAAAGCCAACAATCTGTTCTCCTTGAATTTTTATCAACAAGTGGGTGATATTTCATTCTGTCTTTGCATTATCACTGGAGAGAATTTGTGAAAATTTACATAATTTGAATTGAAAGACAGCTAGTCCTCATGTGCAGTGAGGAAACAGTTGCCTAGAGGTCTGGGACCCTGGGAAGCCATCCAGTGCTCTTTTCCTCTGTTAAACTTTCTTCTTCTCTCTTTTAAATATTAAATTGTTTGTGAAATGTCCCAAAATCTTATGTGAGAAGCCATCCCGTCAAAAGGAATTATATTGTCGGCTCTTTCTGGTTGCAAGGCATAGAGACTTTATCTTATTTCGGGTGACGACTTGTCATTTAAAAGAAAAAGAACAGAAAATAGAGGAATCGAGAAAGTATATCAGCAACTAAGCAGCCACTACTCAAGAGAAGAAAGAACAATGGCTTCTTATCAGTCAGGAGACAGCACCAGCATTAACGATCCATCAGGAACTCTGGGGACAGACATCTTTTTGTGCCCTCGGAATTGGACATCTGTCACTCCCTATGTATGACTGCCACACTGTGACTTTGTTTCTTTTATATCTGGTTTGCCCATCTGCTGCCTCTGAAAGACAGTTTCACTATACACTAGTTCCCCCTTATCTGTGGTGGATATATTCCAAGACCCTCAGTGGATGCCTGAAACCACAGATACTGAACCCTACGTACATTCTGTTTTTTTTTTTTTTAATCCAATAACCAAGAGAGCTACTTTGTGACTAGCAGGCAGGTATCATAGACTGTGAATATGCTAGACAAAAGGATGACTCACATCCCAGGCGGGAAGCAGCAGGACAGTGTGGGATTTCATCCTACTACTCAGAACAGCACATAATTTAAAATCTATGAATTGTTTATTTCTAGAATTTTCCATTTTATATTTTCAGACTGCAGTGACCGTTGGTAACTGACACCTTGGAAAGCAAAACCATGGATAAAGGGAGACTACTGTATATAGAATTCTAGGTTGATAGTGGTTTTTTTCTGTCAGCACTTTAAAGTTATCATTTCATTGTCTTCTGACTTGCATCATTTCTGATGGAAAGTCAGTCGTCAGTCTCATTATTGATACCACATTGTTTGATTGTTTTACTCTTTTTTCAAACTCGGACTGAATTGGATAATTTCTATTGACCTGTGTTTAGGTTTGCTAATGCTCTCTTTTGAAAATTCAAACCGCTGTTAATGTCATCCAGTGAATGTTTTATCACAGACATTGCATTTTATCATCTTAGAATTTCCATTTTGTCTTTATTTAGAGTTCCCTTTTCTCTTCTGACATACCCCTATCTCTTACCCATTAGATCCACATTTTCCTATAAATTTGTTTAAAATGTGTATGATAATTGCTTAAATATTCTTGCTGCTAGTTCCAATAACTGGGTTTAACTATGGACCTGCTTCTATTGACTATGTGTTCTTTTGGTTAGTGGTGAGTATGTCTTGTATCTCTGCATGCCTCATAATTTTTTTATTGTGTCTAAGATATGTATATAAAAATACAACGAAGATTGAAGTAAATAATGTTTTGATGTTTTTCCCCCAGAGAACACAAGCTCTTTCCTTCTGTCTAACAAGGAGAAGGACTAATTATTCAGATTCCCTTTAGAGTCAAATTGGCTGAATTTTTAATTAAATTGAGATTTCCTATGCTTAGACCAACCCTCACTCTCATACTACTGCTATTTTTTAGATATTATCAATATTTGAGTAGATGAGATTCCATTTTTGCTATTTTTAACTTACTTTGGATTCCCAGTTACATGAGAGGCTGAGGTGGGAGGATCACTTGAGCCCAGGAGGTTGAGGCTACAGTGAGCTGTGATTGTGCCACTGCACTCCAGCCTGGGCAAGAGAATGAGACCCTGTCCTCCAAGAAAAAGGGGTCAAGGACCATGTGATTTTCATAAATAAAAAGAGTAGGTTATTACTATGTTATGGAACAGGACATTTAGCAATGTTTATTACTCACTGATTTGTATTCATGGCAGACCACATCACATTCCCTTTGAATATTCTTGGAATCCAAGCATTGTGGGAGTACATGGGTCTTTGTAGTTTTGCCCTGCATCTTTGCCCTTTCTTCATGGATACTTTTTTGTCAGTTTGAGGTGGCTGTGGTGATGTGAAAGTGATTGGCCTAATTTGTTTTTGCAATTGGGATACTCCTATATTGCAATCCACGCATCCAGGCTGCACTATCATGTATAGCTCAGCTGATTTTTTTCTCCTCCTTGCAAATCTCTGTCTAGGCCAAACTTGCCATGCCTAGGTCAGAAACTCTTGTTCGAAATGGAAGCTGTCCTGGCTTTCTCTTTGCCAATGAAGAACTCATTTTTCCAAAATTCAGTTCATTAAGTCTTCTTTTGACTCCTGATCTTTGTTAGCGCCATGGGAAAGTATGATTTTTATTTTCTCTGAGTTTTTCTTGACGTTACCATGGGAACAAAATGCTTTCATGCTCTTATGAAGGGAAAGTCTGAACCAAACATTTAAACTTAAAAGAAAAAAAACCCACATAAAATCACTAGAAGAAAATATGGGAGATTAAAAAAAAAATCTTAGAACAAAAAAGGTCATTTCAGAGCAATACACAAACCTCAGAAGCTATAAAAAATTAATCAACCTCTATCTTTTTCTCCCTCTCTCTCTGTATAAAAGTGTGTTATATATATATTTATCTTAAACTTGGCCAGGCATGGTGACTCATACCTGTAATCCTAGCACTTTGGGAGGCCAAAGTGGATGGATCACTTGAGGTCAAGAGTTTGAGACCAGCCTGGCCAACATGGTAAAAATACAAAAATTAGCTGGGCGTGGTGACATACACCTGTAGTCCCAGTTACTCTGGAAGCTGAGGCAGGAGAATTGCTTGAACCCAGAAGGTGGAGGTTGCAGTGAGCCGAGATTGTGCCACTGTACTCTAGCCTCAGTGACAGAGTGAGACCCTATTTCAAAAATAAATAAATAAATGAATAAAATATACATATATATTAAACTTGAATATGGTAAAATATAGTAAAGCCTATGACAAACTGAGAAAAAAATTTGTGATGCAAAACATAAAGATTATCTTATAAAACCTATTAAGAGATTTTTATAAATAATAAAAAATGAATGGACAAAGGCAGGTAGGTAACATAAAAATCATTATATACAGAGTTCCAAGATGAAAAGATGCTCAAACATGCTGACAATTAAGAACTACAAATGGAACTGAGACATGGTTTTTTACCAATCACCTTGACAAAGTTAGGTGCTAGCAAGGGCATGAGGAACCAACACTCACGTGCTCGGTAGATGAGAGTGTAAATTAGCACAGCATCCTTGCAAGCGTTTGTTTCGTGTTAAGATAGAGTGTTATTTGGTGATATCTAACGAAATTAGAAAATGAATACACCCTTTGATCCAGCAATTTCAGTTTTAGGAATTTATTCTGCAAATATGCTGAAAATGTGCATAAAGATGTATGTAAAAGCGAAGCCATTGCCGCACTGTTTGCCACAGCAAGAACAGTAACTGAAAATAACTTGAATATCCATAATCGAAGGCTGGTTCAAAATGTATAGCACATCATTTCAGTGGAGTACTCCAGAACTGGAAGGAAACGAATAGAGCTGTGTGTGCTGATACAGAGAGATTGTCGAGGTGTTATCACCAGGCATAGAAATCAAGACATAGAATAATATGATTTCTATGTCCCCATTTGTATTGAAAAGCAGATCTATGTTGTGTGTCTGCAGGGAAAGTATCTGGAAGGTACACCAGGAACCGCTGGAGTGGAACTAGGACTCTGAGATAAAAGGGGTTTGCTTTTCATTTTAAACTGTATTATTATTTGAACTTTTAAAAAATCAAGGACTGTCCAGGTGCTATGGCTCATGCCTGTCATCTTAGCACTTTGGGAGGCTGAGGTGGGTGGATCACTTGAGCCCAGGAGTTTGAAACCAGCCTGGACAACATGGTAAGACCCTGTCTCTACAAGAAACAAACAAACAAAAATGCTGGGTGTGATGGTGTGCACCTGTGGTCCCAGTTACTCAGGCTGAGACGGGAGGATCACTTGAACCCAGGAGATTAAGGCTACAGTGAACTGGGATTGTGCCACTGCGCCCCAGCCTGGATGAGACAGTGAGATTCTGTCCTCCAAAAAAAAGTCAAGGACCATGTGATTTTCCTAAATAGAGGGAGTAGGTTATCACTACGTTACGGAATAGGACATTTAGCAATGTTTATTACTCACTGACTTATATTCATGGCAGACCACATCACGTTCCTTTTGAATATTTGTATTGAGCCTGTTATGAAGCATTTCACATAGGAAATGCAATGTGTGAATCAATGAGCAAATGAAACTATGAATTTATTGACAGTATTTGTGAGATACACAAGTGTGCAGTCTTCTGATAACCTCTGAATGCTGATACATTTAGCAAACCTCATTCTTAAAGTTGGCCAGATAACGACTTATTTTGCTGAAGTCGGCAAAAAAGCTAAGAGTTGTGAAGACTTTGGAAAAGTGTCAATGAACTTTTTCTTTCAGGTGGGGCCGAGCTGTTGTTCTAGAAGAAAAAAGGATGTCTTGTCCTGTGTGAACTGGAACAGCGCTTGGTAATCAAGGAGCGTGGCCCAGGGAGCCGAGCCTGTGTGCTGTTGTTTTTGCTTCCTCATTAATGAGCATGGGCCCTCAATGAGCTCCTTTCCCTTGCTGGCCTTCATTTGTAAAATGTTGGCTGACGGCTAAGGGTGTTTATTTCTCTAAAATCACCTAATTAGAAGAGAAGAAAGGAAAATACAAAACAAAATTAAATATAAGCAGCACGTTCCACATTTTAGACTTACTTAGATTCTTATCTTTCTACAATAATCCTAATGCTAATTCACTTTCTCAGAGGTGTCTAGCCCAGGATGGGCTTTGATCATTCGTGGAATTGCTGGTTCTATAAGCTTTGGTTACTTTGATGACTGGAGGTATATAAGTTCACAGACATGCATTAAATACATGTTTCTGGTTTTCCCCACATGACCCATGGACAGATAGGTGCCTGTATTTATTTTGTGTCAAATTTCATCTTATTCATTTAGTTGGAGACATAGTTATTCGATGGGTTCACTGGGGTAATCATTTAGAACTCCTGAATTTTAGCAAGAAGCTGTAAGAAAGTCCAAGTTCTTTTTCTTAAAACTTCAAATAAGGTTCCCCAGTGAGTCTGGGGAAGGCCATGACATCGTCAGAAAAGCCGTTCCGTATCTGTGCCTCCGAGGTTCCTGCACGGCACTGCTGAACGGCCAATTTGCTGCGAATACGCATCGATTGTCTGATGCACGGCGCTCTGCACTGAGGACACCGTGAAGATGAACCGTGGTTCATTCCAGGGGTTAGCTGAGTTCTGAAACTGGAAAGTGAACGACCATTTATCAGTAGGTGAAACAGAACTGTGCTGGAACACAGCCAGCGGGAGTTCAATTAGGCAGAGACAAATCGAGGGGAAAGGAAGGGATGGCGTTCTGCATGGTTCTCAGGCACCATCTCCTTAGAAACGGCTGCTGCAAAGCCACCGCAGTAAATGCTCTGCTGAGTCTGTCCCCAGCCCCACCCGGTAGAGAGGCCACTGAGGGACAAAGCCAGGAAACCCTGGCAGCTTTCTCTGCCACAGAAAGTGAACTGGTAGCAGCAGGGCTGGTTTAAATACAGAAATAGGGAAGCTAGCTTCTTGGGGAGCTGTTCTGTGTTCTTGGCTTGTTTGTGTGTTTGATGCTTTTATTAAGTCATCCTTCCTTTTCATTGGATCAAATGGTTTTCAAAAATGGGATTTCTGATTCAATTAAATGATGTAGGGAAAACCTGGGAGCTTCCAATTAATCTTAGTTTTCTCTCGTCCTTTAAAATTCCCTCCCCCCATTTTTTTGGATGTTTTATAATGTACCTAGTATATTCATACAATAGTGCATGGTCATTCTCTTTAAATAAATAATTATGAATTTAATGGGGAGCTTAGGCTTGATTATTTTTATTTTATTATTTTTTTACAGGTAGACATATGAGGCAATAAAAATTTTTGGTGTGGTGGCTCAGGCCTGTAATCCCAGCACATTGGAAGGCTAAAGTAGGAGGATTGTTTGAGGCCAAAAGTTTGAGATCAATCTGAGCAACATAGGAAGACCCCTGTCTTTACAAAAAAAAAAAAAAAAAATTAAAGCATTAGGTCGGGCGTGGTGGCTCAAGCCTGTAATCCCAGCACTTTGGGAGGCCAAGGCGGGTGGATCACCCAAGGTCTGGAGTTTGTGACGCCCCTGACCAACATGGAGAAACCCTGTCTCTACTGAAAGTACAAAATTAGCCAGGCGTGATGGTGCATGCCTGTAATCCCAGCTATTTGGGAGGCTGAGGCAGGAGAATCACTTGAACCTGGGAGGCAAAGGTCACAGTGAGCCAAGATCACACCTTTGCACTCCAGCTTGGGCAACAAGAGCAAAACTCCGTCTCAAAAAAAAAAAAAAAAAAAAATTGAAACATTAGCCAGGCATGGTGATACGGCCCGTAGTTCCAGCTGCTTGGGAGGCTGAGGTAGGTGGATCACTTGAGCCCAGGAGCTAAAGGCTGCAGTGAGTTATGATGATGCCACTGCACTTTAGCCTTGGGTGACAGGACAAGATCCTGTCTCCAAAAAGAAAAACAAAAAAATTGGAGACCACTACTTTAGAATTTAGAGTTAGAAACACGCTTCTGCCACTTGCTCCTTCCTACTTAAGAAGTGGCATTCAGAGGCTAGGAGGCTCTGGATACTGGGATAACTGGAGCACTGTGATAATCCAGACAAACTTTATGGTGTGTTTTGATAGAAAAATACAAAAATAAGAGTTCAAGGGGAATAAAAAGAAAGATTCAATGTAAGTTATGAATACAAGCATGTAAAGTAAGAATAGGAATTAAAACAGTTTTACATTTCAGGTTATGTAAGTTTTTACTCAGAAAATGTTTTTTTAAATTACCCATTTTCCAGTAGACAACACTCGTGTATGACATCCCTCAACAGTCCACCCCTGCTTCCAGTTTCGTTTATGAAATAGAACTTACTGTGATGAAAAGTGATGATTAACATAAGTGGTTACAACTATACTAGGAATAATAGTGACAGAGAAATGCAAACTGTAATTGCTTTTGTTTTTCAAAGAAAAAGAGTTGTTTTTTAGTGATTTTCAAACATTTTGGTTTGTGTCACCTTTAAATTCATAAAACATTATTGACAATCCTAGAGTTTTTCTTGTATGTGTGGTGATATTTACCATATTAAAAATTAAGACCAAGATTTCAAAATGACCCATTTTATGGGGCGGAGAGGTCCCCACATCTTGGATTCCAATTCCTGCCTCTGCAGAGAACTGCAGAGTGGCTGAGTGCATGCACGTTCAGCTTGCAAATGGCTTGCCCAACCCACCAGGTGCGCCTCGGCCTCCAGTTCATCTCACTTTCCGGTCGTTTGACTTGTTTGTTGAACAGGGTATTTTTATACTGAATTCTCCCTCGGACTCAGTAGGGAAAATCAATCATGGATTGTGCAGCCGTGTGACATGCACGGCCTGTGGATGAGCCGGCTCACAGCTCATCGCAGAGTCAGCTGTCTACACAGTGTGATTGAAGCTTTACGTGGGAGTGCACTCAGGCCCCAGGTATTTCCTCCTTTTGTGTGTCGTGGCACCCAGCTCCTCTCCAGCCTGCTGTTTCCTGTGCTGACTTACCGAGTCTGAATCTCAGGCTGGGTTCCCTCAACGAGGTGTGCTCCTCTGTGACCTCCCCGCTCCCTATAGCTGCTCCTCCTTCCTCTCTCAAATTCAAGGGCCGCCCAAGCCGCAAGCTCATTGAGCAGTTCCAGAAAAGCGTAAATGGGAAGAACAATGGGAGGGAGGCAAAACACCTGCTTTCAAACTCAAACGTGTGTTTCCTTTAGAGAATCTGAATACTTGGAGCTCTGGTCACTGCCTGGGCATGGAGACGGGGCAGGGAATCAGATGGGGAATACAGTAACAAACTCCAGTCACTGTGCATTTGAAGCAAGGGGTTGATTCAACAAGCCAAGATGAGGAGTGGTCCCCAGATCCCGGATCCAGAGGCACTGACCACGCCTACTACACAGCGAGATACAAAGAGGTGTCCTGCATGCTCCCTTGGCCATTGGGGCCAGACCAAGTGTTTGGATTTTCTGCTGTTGATTCTGAAACTGCACCTCCAATCCTCGAGAAATCTCCCTGCAGGTCTACTGTTTGGCTATGATCGATGGTCCCCAGATGTGGTGTTATTTCATTTCCAGTTTATCACGTTAATATTTTATACATTATGGGGAATCCTGGAATGAGTGCTGTTCTAGGCACACAGGAAAGCCACAGTTAATCTGTAGAAGGTATTCCAGCAGCTTATGGAGCTTTGGTTTCTAAAAGATTAAAGTGCTCAGTGGACTGCAGATACCTGAAACAATGAGGATTTTTTTTCTTGTGTTTTGATTTTTGCTTTCAAGTGGGAACCCGTTTTTCAAAAGGACTCATTTGAGTTGTGAGCGGACGCAAACTTTGGCTGGAATCTCCCGCGCTGATCCTGTCCTTCTCTTGTGATTGCTAACAATTCCACGCGGCACAAATAAGCCAAGGATATTGCAGGCGCGATCTGAAAGCCGGAGCAACGTGGGAAGAGCAAAAAGGTCATTTTTCTTCCCTGCCACCCCCTCCATTTTCCCTGGATGCTCCTGTGGACTGAAAGCATAAATTGCACTGGTCAGCCCCTGATGGATCACTGCACAGCTGGGGCTGGGAGGCTGGAGGGAGGGTCCCCATAATCTCCTTTTCCCAGGTTCTGTTCAATTTCATCTTCGTCCCATTTTACAAACTCTTCCCTTTCTTCCTAATCGTAGTTTCGTCTGGAATGGGTGCCAGTGCTTTTCCACTGCAAAAGCAACCCAGGCAGTTTGCTTTAGAGGCTGGAGCCAAGGTCTGAGGAATGGAGACAAGAAAACATCGCAGGTTAGTGTGGAAGTGCAGCCTTCTCTATTCCCAGCCTGTTGCAGACAGCCGTGCCGTCTCCTACACCCACAGGTGATTTTTTGTTTTGTTTTTGTTTTTTTGTTTTCTGTTTTTGAGACAGAGTCTTGCTCTGTCACCCAGGCTGGAGTGCAGGGGCGCCATCTCCGCTCACTGTGACCTCCACCTCCTGGGTTCAAGTGATTCTCTTGCCTCAGCCTCCCGAGTAGCTGGGATTACAGGTGTGCACCACCACGCCCGGCTAATTTTTGTATTTTTAGTAGAGATGGGGTTTCACCAAGTTGGCCAGACTGGTCTGGAACTCCTGACCTCAGGTGATCCGCCCACCTCAGCCTCCCAAAGTGCTGGGATTACAGGCATGAGCCACCGTGCCTGGGCAGAGGTGTGTTTATTGTTGTTGTTGCTTCTATCAGGTGACGACTGCCAGGCATTACCATGACTTGGGCAGCACACCTCACTCTGAGTGACAGTGCCCTGCAAAGAACATGAGCCTCTAGAGTCCATCGAACTCAGCTTTGAGTTCCAGGCTCTGTCACTTATTAGTGGACAAGTCATTAGGCTTCCCTAAGCCTTCCATTTCTGATTCCTAAAATGAGGATAAAAGGACCCACCTTGCAGATCACGAGGTCAGGAGATCGAGATCATCCTGGCTAACAGGGTGAAGCCCCATCTCTACTAAAAATACAAAAAATTAGCCGGGCGTCTTGGCGGGCGCCTGTAGTCCCAGCTACTCAGGAGGCTGAGGCAGGAGAACGGCGTGAACCCGGGAGGCAGAACTTGCAGTGAGCGGAGATCTTACCACTGCACCCCAGCCTGGGCGACAGAGCGAGACTCTGTCTCAAAGAAAAAAAAAAAAAAGGACCCACCTCTCAGGGTTGCTGGAAGGGTTGTGTTAGGGGTGTCAGGCATATACTAAGTTTCCAAATAATGAGCTAGTCCTATGTCCAGACTCTTAAACTATGATGGGTTAAAAATAGTAAATCATATTTTTTTCATTAAAAACAATTTTTTTTTAGCGATAGAGTCACCCAGGCTGGAGTGCAGTGGTGCGATCATGGCTCATTGCAGCCTCGTACACAAGCAATCCTCCCACCTCAGCCCCCCAAGTAGCTGGGACTACAGGCATGTGCCACCATGCCAGGCTTAATTTATTTTATTTTTATTTCTTGTAGATATGGGGTCTCACTGTGTTGCTCAGGCTGGTCCAGAACTCCTGGCCTCAAGCTGTCCTCCCACCTCAGCCTCCTAAAGTGCTGAGACTATAGGGGTGAGCCACAAGAATGTTTTCGATGAAATGTATGATTGAAAGATTGGCTTCTACCCTCCCTAGTCTTTAAATGTCTTTGTGTAATATTTTACTGTGTTTAGGTTCCCCATGCATTTTAGAACCTGAAAATTCCTGTGCAATTATCTAACCTTCCTGTATGCAGGAGGAAACTGAGGCATGGGACGCTTCAGGGTCGGCTATGTCTCTGCCCACTGTCCTTGCCCCCTGCTGTCTGTTCTGTCTTCTGCCTCTGCTCTCTCCAGCACCCACACTGCTGGCCATGTGTCACTCGACCCAGGGACTCCACGTTCTAACTGCTGCAAATTAGTAACCCACAGAATGCCACACCTAAGTATATCAATGTGCTCCATGTGTAATTACTAAGAACGTCTCATTTTCTGGCCAGGTTAGAGAAGAGGGTCATTGCTATTTTGTTTTGTTTCCTTACGGCTGTAGTAGTGTGCTACTCCTGCCTTGGCCTCCCAAAGCTCTGGAATGACAGACTTGAGGCACCATGCCCGGTCAGATTTTTTTCTTTTAGTTGGAGGACAAATAAGAAGGAGGAGCTGCGAGGCTGGGCACGGTGGCTCACACCTGTAACCCCAACACTTTGGGAGGCTGAGGCAGGGGGATCACTTCAGCTCAGGAGTTCAAGACCATCCTGGGCAACAGCTCTACAAAAAGTTTAAAGATGAGCTGAGTGTGGTGGCGTGCGCCTGTAGTCCCAGCTGCTTGGTGGGGGGCTGAGGAGGGAGAATCACTTGAGCACAGGAAGTTGAGGCTGCCCTGAGATGAGATTGCACCACTACACTCCAGCGTAGGTGACAGAGCAAGATCCTGTCTCAAAGTAAAAAATAAAAATAAAAGGAAGAGGAGCTGATACACTGTTGGGTTAATATTTCCAGGGCTTAGACAAGGCTGCAGTTTGAGTATTTGATGAATAGATCTCCCTATCGGCAGAATCCCCCATATCTAAGAAGCGCCCCATGTTTTGTGAACATTGTCCTTCCTAGGGCTCCTGTGTCTGCCCAGTGAAGAGACAAAGGTCCACATATGACAAATTAACAAACAAAATTCAAACTTCCTTGGCTACTGTGATAGCCCTTGCCAACATTTCAAGCCACAAAATGAGACACACACACACACACACCTTGCCAAGGCATACAAAAACTGTGCAGTAGTTACAGAAAGTTTCCAAGCAAGAAGTTACTTCATAAACCAAATTATCTGTGAGGGTTAAAAAAAACAACAACAACCAGAAAATATGTTTCTTGCTTGAACCAATTCCCATGTTAAACGTCTGCCTTCATCACTCATTTTTATTACCAGTCTAAACACAGACTGTTTCAATGGAGGCCATTTACAGCATACAATAAAACGGATTCATTACTCGTTTTTCTCTTATTATCTTTCAATTGCTCTAGCTCTCAGCACTGCATAAAGTGGACATTAGGTCCAAGTAGCCAGTGCATTACAGGATCGCAATTGATGGCAATCCCTAACACCCTTAAACACGCAGACACGGGAGACGCTCTGTCCCTGATCTGTTCCCTTGAGCCGCTTTTTATCACACTTGTTCTATTTTCGTCTCATTAAACTTCCCATTTTTCATAGGAAGTTCTCCCTCTCCTAGTTGATACCACGTCTCCCTGAGTCTGCGCCTGTCCCAGGCCCCATGCAGTTTGCTTAAGCCATTTCTCCTTAAAAAAAATGCACACGCAAACACCCACTATATTACTCACGTAATTAAGTATAATTTCTCTAGAAACAAGCTGACAACAGCTATTAAAAGTGGAGTTGGAGATTGAATCTTGGCGCGGCCTGCAAGTGATAGTGCTCTGGATGACAGGCAATGGTTATGTCATGATCCGAACAGCGATAAGAGCCCCAAATGATGTGCTGGCATTTATTGCATGGATGAGTACCTTCTCTCTAAACTACCTCCACCTTCCTCTGGGTTGATTCCACTACATTCGTCAGGGCGCTATTTCGATACTTCAATGTGGCTTGCTAAATTTGGAATTAATTAGCTGGAAGCACAGGCCCATAATCCCAGATACTCAGGAGGCTGAGGCAGAAGAATCCCTTGAACCTGGGAGGCAGAGTTTGCAGTGAGCAGAGATCACACCACTGCGTGCCAGCCTGGGTGACAGGGTGAGACTCGGTCTCAAAAAAATAATAATAATAACAATAATTTAAAATCGAAAATAATGAGGTTCAGAAAAATAGAATCTGGAAAAAAAACCCCGTGACTTTGGTAATTTGAGTTAATGCCCCTTTATTTATAGATAAAAATATTTTTTATTGATAATAAACATATGGCAGCTTTCTCAATGACGCTCTAAGTCATTTATAATCTCATGGTCCCTGTGGGCTTATTCCTGATGTAGTTAACTAAAACATAGGAGTCTTACACAGACCTGGACGTTGGATTTGTATTCCCATCTACCACTCAGCATCTGTGGGAACCTGAATAACTCCTGCCACCTCTCTGTGCTTTGTTTTCTGGTCAGTCAAATGAGTACAACGATACCCAGTCTTTCAGGTTGTTGAGAGGGACAAAAAAGATACTGTCCAAAAACACTTACTTCAGTGCCCAGACTTTATTAGGTGCTTCATAAACATTAGCTATTGTGTCTTTTCACACTAGTCATTAGGTGGCTATTATGTGACAAGAACTTTCATGTGATGTCTTTGGGAATTCTCACAATATTGTATGGTTGGTGTTATTATCCCCATGTTCCAAATGGGAAAACTCTTAAGAAGTAAGTTTCTAGTATGTGTCGGATGCAGATCTGTCCCATCTCCAATGTCTTGGATCTTCTCAACGCAGCACTGTGCATGCAGGAACCCGAACCTTGGGTTGGGAAGGCATTGAAGTCTATGCTGTAAATAGCTGGTCCTACCCCAAGTTTTGGTCTGTAGTGGCCACGTCCAGGCATTCCTGAGCCCCCTCCCAGTCAATGGTGGGGCAGGACTGTCCCAGAGATAGCCTGGGGCAATGGAAGGGGCTCATCCAAGTAGGAACTAAGTATTAATGGTTAAAGTAATAGGAGACTTAGTGCAAGCTTCCAAGGGAAGTATTCTGAGATCTTGGGTGATTTATACTATTGGGGGTAGGCAGGGGAGGCATTAACAGCAGAAGGCACATACAGTGACGTTGATATAAATGATTGCATGTCAGAGAAAAAATACTGTCAGGGTCAACTTCAGTCATGCCACTTAATTCTGCTTTTTCATGATAGAAGCTGAGCTTCAGAAAACGTGGCAGGGATTTGAAATGATTTAAACATTCATTTCCTTAAAAGGTGGCTTCCTGTGTCAAAAAGTTAACCTAGCTTTGATTTCCATCCTTGAATAAATCTTTACAGATAAGTTCACTCTCAAAAATTCAAAATGTGCACAAATGAACAGCGAGTCGTTTTGAATGGAAGGGACATCTGGCAGCATTTGGATTTAGAGCATCCCTCTAGAAATATCATTGACTTAATGACTCATCATTTGAAAGCAATGCAGTTGGGTCAGATGGAGTTTTAGCAGCTTGTGTCAGCAACTGATCCTGTTTTATAGGAAGTGGAAAGGGGAAAAAAGAGGAAGAAAAAGTAAGAGTTGGGAGAGTCTACTATAAAAATCCAGGCTACATTCCTTTACATTATCAAATTCTTTAGTCTGTCTGGCCTACCAACATCGCCTTAAGCTACTGAACTAGTCCTAGCAATAGCGAAAATTGTTCTGCCCTTGTTTCTTTCTTTCTTTTTTTTTTTTTTTTGAGATGGAGTCTCGCTTTGTTGCCCAGGTTTGAGTGCAGTAGCATGATCTTGGCTCACCACAACCTCCGCCTCCCGGGTTCAAGTGATTCTCCTGCCTCAGCCTCCTGAGTAGCTGGAATTATAGGCACATACCACCACGCCCAATCAACTTTTGTATTCTTAGTAGAGATGGGGTTTCACCCTGTTGGTCAGGTTGGTCTTGAACTCCTGACCTCGTGATCTGCCCGCCTCGGCCTCCCAAAGTGCTGGAATTACAGGCGTGAGCCACTGCGCCGGGCTGTTTCTCTTCTTAGGCTCATCTTTCGGAGCATGTCTTGCTCCACTCATCCTTCTTTCATCTCAAACTCCATTTCGATTTCACCTGCTGCCCTCCCCCATCCCCACCCACCTGGTCCACCCTGTCTCCTAAGTGGGAGCTGCCCTGCAAGGCCCACTGCTACTTGCCCATTCTCAGCCTTGAGAATGACCAAGATGACACCTCCACAGCTCAGCAGGGAAAGTGAAACTCAGAGGAAAAAAAAAAAAAAAAAATTAAAGAAAGAAAGAAAGTTGCCAAGGCCACATATCTAGTTTTGGAGCCAGAATGCAAATCTTGACTTCATGTGTTTGGATTAGTTAGCTAGCTAATTAATATATAAATAAAAGCCTTTCTGATTCCCAAACTCATGCTTTTAAAATTGTATCCCACAGAGCACAGAAAACATATACCGGTTGGATCCTCCCATGGTAATTCTAACCGAAGGTTTCCTCCTCCAACTCTTTCTCTAGGCTTAGGGCCACGGTAGGTGCCGATAGAAGTAGCTGATGAGAATGTGATTGCAATTAGTGGTGGCTATTATGAGTTCCAGTTTAACGGAGAAAACACTTATATTGGCAAATATATAACGGGCTGAAATAAACCAACAATAAAGAATAGGGAAGAGGGCTGGGTGCTCTGGCTCATGGCTGTAATCTCAACACTGGGAGGCTGAGACAGGCAGATCATGGCTGTAATCTCAACACTTTGGGAGGCTGAGCCAGGCAGATCATCTGAGGTCAGATGTTCAAGACTAGCCTGGCCAACATGGCAAAACCCTGTCTCTACTAAAAATAGAAAAATTACCCAGGCATGGTGGCACGCACCTGTAATCCCAACTACTTGGAAGGCTGAGGTGCAAGAATGGCTTGAACCCAGGAGATGGAGATTGCAATGAGCCAAGATCATGCCACTGCATTCCAGCCTGGGCAACAGAACAAGACCCTGTCTCAAAAAAAAAAAAAAAAAAGAGAGAGAGAGAAGAAAGGTCTGACTTTCAATTATCCTTACATTAAAAATCTATGAAGTTGAATATCTAAAGAGAAACAATGTTAATCCCTTTATCCACTATTCTTATTTCCCTAACTCTAAAACCCGTATTTCCATTTTCAAGTTAAATGTAGGCCCTCACATTGAGCCAATTCCCTTGATCCTTTGCTTCAACCAGCCACTCTTTCTGAAGAATGGGAGGCGCCAGGGTGGTATTGGTACAGTCACTAAATATTAGATGTTCTGAACAGAGCGTTATAGGACTGGTATGGTTCGGGGAGGATTGTTCCTCAGGCTGCCTCCTGCCTTTGTTGGGTATCCTGTTTGTTTTTTAGCCTTTTCTCTTACCCGCTCCTCAGTGCCAGCCTTCCTACCTGGGTTCCCCAGGAGGGGAGCATGCGGGTAGGAGAGTGCCAGTCTGCATTCACAAAGAAGAGGGCTTTGCCAACCCAAAGACACCAGCTCATCTGATGGTGCCTTTTCCTAGCTGTGTGGCCTTAAGTGAATTACTAAACCTCACTCACTCTTTGTGTCTTCAATTGTAAAAATGCAGATAATAACTACCTCCTACGGTTTGGGGGAGAATTCATTAAAAGAGTGCTTGTAAAAACTCCTGGCTTTCACAAACAGACAAGGAAAATGTAGTAGATTTTTAACACATTTGCTTCCTACTTTCCTTCTTTCTTTCAAAATCCAACATAGCAAGAGAGACAAATGTTTTCTAATCCCAAAATGAAAACATATGTTAGAGGTCTGGTGTGGTGGCTCACGCCTGTAATCCCAGCACCGTAGGAGGCTGAGGCGGGCGGATCACTTGGGGTCAGGAGTTCGAGATCAGCCTGGCCAACATGGCAAAACCCCATCTCTACCGCAAATACAAAAATTAGTTGGGCGTGGTGGCAGGTTCCTGTAATCCCAGCTACTCGGGAGGCTGAAGTAGAAGAATCGCTTGAACCCCGGGAGGTAGAGGTTGCAGTGAGCCCCAGCCTGGGCAACAGAGTGAGACTCAGTCTCAAAAAAAAAAAAAAAAAAACAAGAAAAGAAAAGAAAACACATGCTCACACAGCGGCATGCAGATATAAACATAATCTCATGTCCTGGCTAGCCCAGTATCTTTTAATAATATATTTTATGCCTAACTCAGCAAGGGAGACTTGGAGAGTGAATCAATTTCTCTTTATGATGCCTTACCAAAGGAGTATGTTGAAAATAGGTTAATCAATTTTCTCGAGTGTAACCAGAATGTGGAAACAAAACCGGACAGTTACGAAGAAAAATGAAGATTAAAAACAGCCGGATTCCTACCTGCCTTCAGGATTTCAAACTTTATTAACCAAACCGTTTTGTTAATTGCATACCTCGTTAGAGAACCGTAGTAGTTATTTATAAAACACTTAGGTCTGTTTTTTAATATGGCGTGGATACGTCTGCAACATGCCTATCAGTGTGCAGGTTTTCACGGGATCTGCTGGTCAATTCAACAAGGAAGGCGTTTGTTCTCTTCTTTTCAAATGCAAATATCTGCAGCGGCTTCTCATGTGCTTCCCTCGTGGAGCAGGGCTGCTCTCTCTTTGTTTATGCTAATGTAATAAACTGTCCCTAGGGAGTTCTGGCTAACCATAATATTAAATAGTCAGCAACATAATCAATTATTTTACCAGCAGGAATGGCTTGTTTACTTAATCTCTCTTTTAAAAACAGTCATTTCGAAAAAGGCATTTAATACCTTACTTATTTTGACAGCGTCAGGAAACTCCATTGTTAAACAGAAGCATGTTAAATCAAACAGACCTACATAGAGGCAACAGCCAAGATACGTCAGCTGGATTGACTTTTACGGCATAAAGCTGTAAAAACATTTTATAGGAGGGAAAACCGTAGAACAGCCCTGAAGTGACACTGTGTGGACAAAAGCTCAACCCAGATGAACCAAAGACAGAATCGGACATTAAATACCCAATTTCATTTTAATGCACTATTTTTATAGGACAGGAATACTTGGAAATTAAACGCTAATGATGGGAAAGAGTATTAAGAATTAATGAATATAGGGAAAAGATGAAAAGCCAGAGATTCTGAATCAGTAAATGTATTGGTTGATTGATTTTGACAGGTGCCGTTTAGTTTTAATGATTTCAAATAACACTTCGTAGTAGGATACTAAAAATCCCGCTGTGTGGGGATGTGTGCATGGTAATAAATCTTGGCAATATGGGTTTCACTATAAATCGTAGGGGCCACATCTTCCTTAAGAGTAAGTTGTTCTTCAGATTTGTAGATCAGCGAACTGAAACTACACAGGTGTCTCTACTCCTTGATTTAATTTCTTGATCATCATTATTTAGCTCACATTTGGAATACAATTTCCTTCTGAAGAGAGCACTGAGGACTTTATCTTCTAGATAATATTTCAACCTCTGGTCCCATTTTTTTTAATGTGACTTCGATATGTCAGTTAGCTTTTTGCCTCAGTTTCCCAAGGATGCAAAATAGGGAGAAGAATTTCCTGGTGAAAGAAATAATTAACATCTGCAAAGAACTTTATGATCTCCTTATAAAAGAACTCTTACGAGGGAAAATGTTATGCGTTATGCTGTATGAGATAAAAGAGAAATGATTGAAGATTTCAAACACTGTGGAAGTTATTGAAGAATTAAAAAAAAAATGCCAGAGGGAGATAATTATCTTCAGAAAGACATATGTCACCAGACAGGCTATAATACAGTGATGGAAGAAAGATTAAAAGGGAATTCGATGAAGCCTTCAGGGATTTGGGTCCGATGTCATCAGCAAGACTCTGGGGGGACTTCTATTGTAAAACTCTAAATCAAATGTGATCCAGAAGAGTGAATAAAATATCAGTAAATTGAAATCTAAAACGTGAGGCTAGCCAAGTGTGGTGGCTCACACCTGTAATTCCAGCACCTTGGGAGCGATCCAGGCAAGCGGATCGCTTGAGCCCGGAAGTTCAAGACCAGCCTGGGCAACATGGTGAAACCCCGTCTCAACAAAAAAAAATACAAAATAGCCAGGTGTGGTGGCGAATGCCCGTGGTCCCAGCTGCTTAGGAGGCTGAGGTGGGAGGATCACTTGAGCCCAGGAGGTTGAGGCTGCAGTGAGCCATGATTGTGCCACTGCACGCTAGCCTGGGAGACAGAACAAGACCCTGTCCCTATAAAAAATAAACAAAATTAAATTTAAAATATAAAATATAAAGCCTATCTCCCCAAACCTTTTCATGGCTTCTGTTTTCTTTGGGCCTCTAATGCCTCTTCTGTGTACCGTAATTGGTGCTTAATTACTGATTCGGACACCTTTTTCCATCCTTCCTTACAGATGTCAATGGCCAGACAGTTGAGGAAGGTATGTCGAATTCCTCTCCCCATCACTCTGTGCCTCTTTGGTAACAGACAGAACTTCTATCTTTTCACTTTACTTAGTGTGTGGGAACCACTCTTACAAGATGACTTGGTGTTTCATAAATATACAACCCACTCTATGCAGAAAGCATCAAACTTTCATCGAGTATTGGGCAATACAATGTTTCATATTGTTAAGGAATAACAGAAGTCAAAAGATTCTTTCTGAAGAGGACCCCAAGAGCTCTGCTCCTGGGTGCGAATTCCAGCTCTACGGCTCCTTACCCCCACGATGGCGTCAACAGATCCTCTTATGTAGACTTGCACGGAGACCCACTTAGGAGGCTTGCGTTCGAGTGGGTCCGTGTGGTCCAGGAAATGCCTCAGGCTTTCCACTTTTTTCCAGTAACACTGATCATTTTCTAGTAATAGGAAATTAGAAATTCTTAAATAATAAGTCACTTGAGCAAGAAAAAATATTCTTTTGAATAAATACTGGGTGAGGATCACTGATTTTAGAAACTTGAAACTCACGGCCACTTCAAGAGATAAACACTGAATGTGTAGTTGGGGCGGCAATGTGAGTGGAAGTGCTGGGTACACACTAAGAGCTCAAAAAACACTGCACAGAGAGGAATGCATTGAAAGAGAGAGACCCATACATACTGTTACATGATATGGGCAAATCCAACAAGATTCTGTTATGCAATCCGAATAAGAATTCGGGTTACCAGAGTTGGATCTCAACCACCATTACTAAAAATTCAGCTTTGGGAGGCTGAGGCAGGTGGATCACCTGAGGTCAGGAGTTCGAGACCAGCCTGACCAACATGGCGAAACCCCATCTCTACTAACAATACAAAAACTAGCAGGGCATGGTGGCTTGCGCCTGTAGTCCCAGCTACTCGGAAGGCTGAGGCAGGGGCAAACCCTTGTACCCGGGAGGCGGAGGTTGCAGTGAGCCGAGATGGCGCCACAGCACTCCAGCCTGGGTGACAGAGCAAGACTCTGCCTCAAAAAAAAAAGAAGGAAAAAAAGAATTCACCATGTGAGCTTAGCTCCTTTACTGCACTCAGTGTTTTCATCATCGGTAAAGCAAGGAGATTAAAATAGATCAGTGTTTCTGAAACTTTCATGTGCATTTGAACCATCTGGGGATCTTGCTAAATGTAGGCCTGAATTCAGGGGGTCTCTGGGGTGGAGTGTAAGAGCCTGCATTTCCACCCAGCTCCGAAGTCATGCTAATGATGCCAGTCTGAGGGCCACATTTTGGGTTATAACGGGAATTCACAAGTTTCCTTTCATCTCGATGATTCTTTAGATGACACAGGGATTCTTGTTTTTGTCATCATGTTGTTTGAATTGTTCATGAAGTTTAGCTCACTACTTCTCATCTTGCCTTCTCTTATCACCCTGCAAAAGGCCCGCCTTAGATTTTGCTTTTAATTGTTTGTAGTGTGTGTTTGGCATCTCTATCAGATGCTGGACACAGTCCATTTTTAATGAAAGTCACAAGCTTGGAAAATAATACATTCAACTCACCCAAGTTGAAGGCCACAGACCGAGGCATTTATCCAATTGCCTCATGCTCCAGCCACATTCCCTGTGATACCTTTCCATGTTCTTTGAGTACTTGATTAACAGCCATGAAATGAAAAATATTCACTGTGTTTCCTTTCTGTCACTTGGACTGTAGTTGTCGCCTGCAAATAAGGCAGCTCTTGAAAGTTTTCCGGTGAAAGAGTGTGGCCAGAGCAGGGCTGAGATTCAGAGCTCTCAGTTCCGCTGGTGATGCAAGATCATTCTCTTAGGCACAACAATAGCCGTGTGTGCCTTATTAAAGCAGTGGGTCTATTTTTATCTGTGTGCCATAAAACACTTTCGGATGCCTAGTTGAAAGGTACTGGGTTACTAACATAGGGCTAGGCTGCCTGGACCTGGGACCCAGCTTAGTTCTCTCCCCCATGGGATGACCTTGGGCAAATTACTAGGGTGGTGCAAAAGTAACTGCAGTTTTTGCAAAAAAGAAAAAAAAAAAAGGCAAAAACTGCAATTACTTGTGCACCAACCTAATGCTTATTCTCTCTGTGCCTTGGTTTCCTTATTTGTGAAACAGGAACATTTTTCACAGGACTGTTAAGAAGATTAAGTGGGTTAATTCCCGTCAAGTACTGAGAAGTATACTTAGCACACAGTGAGTGCAATACAGGCATTGGCTAACGTTACGATTCAAGATCCAACTATTAAATCTTGTTTCGGACCATATCACTTACTTTTCCATGCAGCAAGTATATATTTCCTGCTTGCTGTATACAAACCATTATTTAACAGTTACTTAAATCTTGATAAATTGTAAATATTAGAAATTAAAATCTTATAACTATTATATGTAGGCAGCATGGAGGACATTAAATTGTACTGCACTTCAAAAAATGTGCAGTCTGGCCATGTGCGGTGGCTCACACCTGTAATCCTAGCACTTTGGGAGGCCCAGGCAGGTGGATCACTTGAGGTCAAGAGTTCGAGACCAGCCTAGCCAACGTGGTGAAACGCTGTCTCCAGTAAAAGTACAAAAATTAGCTGGGTGTGGTAGTGCATGCCTGTAATCCCAACTACTTGGGAGGTTGAGGCAGGGGGATTGCTTGAACCCAGGAGGCAGAGGTTGCAGTGAGCAGAGATCACATCACTGCCCTCTAGCCTGGGCAACAGAGCCAGACTCTGACTCAAAAAAAAAAAAGTGCAGTCTGCTAGGCGCCATGGCTCATGCCTGTAATCCCAGCACTTTGGGAGGCCAAGGCAGGCAGATCACCCTGAGGTCAGGAGTTTGAGACCAACCTGGCCAACATGATGAAACCCCGTCTCTACTAAAAATACAAAAAATTAGCAGGGCATGGTGGCTCACACCTGTAATCCCAGCTACTTGGGAGGCTAGGCAGGAGAATCGCTTGAACCCGGGAGGTGGAGGTCGCAGTGAGCAAGATGGTGCCACTGCACTCCAGCCTGGGCAACAGAGCAAGACCCTGTCTCAAAAAAAAAAAAAAAAAAAAAGTACAGTTCAGGCCATGTAATTCCAGCTACTAGGGCAGCTGAGGCAGGAGGGTTGCTTAAACCCAGGAATTTAAGACCAGCCTAGGCAACAGAGTGAGACTCTGTCTCTTAAAAAGAAAATTGTAGTCTTATGGGGGAGAAAAACATGTACTTAAATATATGTAATATAATAATAATAAAGAAGGGCTATTACGTACTAGGGAGTTAAGTAACACATTTGGTATTTCCTGCCCACTGCTCTATCACAAAACAAAAAAGAAAATCCAAGTCGTTGTATCATTATTTCAGTCCTTCCATTTTATTTAACACCTAAAGACTTAATTTTAATCTTACAGAAATTGTTTTTTCAAAATGGAACTACTATTATTGTTTTTCTGATTATAAAAGCAATATACAGATAAGCATAAACTATCTCAGGAAGATTAGGGAAGGCAGAAGTAACAGTGATTACCTTCTGGAAGGCACTACAGGAAGAGGGAGCCTTAATTATTATTGCTTACTCTTTGGTATGCTTCCAATTTTGTACCATATGCAAGTCTCATCTACTAAAAATAAATATTTTTTTTAAATTAACAGAGGTATGTTTGTTATGTGACACATGGTATGGAAGTTATAAAGTAGAAAGTAATATTACTTATACTACTACCATGTACTTAGCGTTTTCACATCTGTGATTCCAGGCATATATAAATGCATTTTTTTCACAAAGACAAGCTCATGGTATACAAGGTGTTTTAAAAATGCTTTTCAGGTCAAAAATATATCTCTACAACATCATTTGTAATGATGCCCATATTATGTCCTATTGTGTGCATGTATTTTAGTTGATTTAATCAACCATGTCTAGGTGAGTATTTTCAACAGTTCTGTGATGAAAACCTTTATTCATGCATATTTATGTAATTGGCTTGTTATTTTCTTAGACAATACTTATAGAAGTTCAATATCTGGGAAACGGATATGCCTATAAAGTTGGGATTTAAAAAAGGCATAGAATGACTGAAGAAATGAGTCATTTCTCCCCAGGTGTCCCTCCATGGAACAGAGGTGCATTGTGGTTTATATGTAGGAATTAAAGGGATAATATCTCTTGTCTCCCATGGCTGGAAGGGATGAGGGTTGTTTACCCCCAGCATCATCTTTAGAGTGCCAGGTAGGAACATGGTGGAAGGGATGAGATTGGGTCTTGAAGATAAACTATGGTTGATGCTCCCGGTTGAATTTCATTTTTGTTTCTCTGCTTTCCGGAAGGAAATCCCCTACTGCACCCTTGAAGCAGCTTGAGATATTTCTGAGAATGGATTCATGTGCTGCTAATGTTGATGTTGTAGTTAATGTTTTCCTTAATGGCAAGGGGGTAGGTAGAATTGGAAGGGGATCAGAGTAGCTCTGTAGATCTCTGAGCCTGGATGACACTTTGCATCTAAGTAGGAGAATGAAATAGAAATTCTTAGATTTATAAGGCCTAATGGCAACTTTAGTTTTTTTCTGTCTCTTTTTTAATACAAAGAAATTTGGAGTGCAAGAGGTTCAATCCTTCATTCAAGTTTATAGAGCTGATGAAAGGCTGAACAGGAAGCGGAATGCAAACCTAAATTGTGGTTCAGCATTACCTGCATGACACCATGCAAGCCCAGTTGTGTAGAGTTACTGTATGTGATCATGGAGAATTACTAAAGACTGGACATTAACTAGCAGAATTTACATAATCACATTTTACTAATCTATGTAGTAGTTATCTTTAGTGTAGTCAATGCTCCTGTTTCTCACTACTTACAATGACCTATAAAATAAGAGAAGGAACATGGTTTGCATTTCAACCATTTTGAGATGTAGATCAAGATACTTACATCTGAGTTGGATGGGAAGCTGGTTTCTTGCTATTTACATTGGTCAGTTTTTCATTTATGATCTTGCTTTTACTGAACAGGGCAACAAGTGAAAGTTGAGTGTCTCCTGCTGCTGAGCTCTGGTCTTCTAATAGAGCAGAGTTACTGGGAAGGTTTGAGCTGACATCTAGCAGTGACCCTTAACTCCTGGAGGTTCCTGCATGTGTCAGTCCTAACGGAATTCACTGGGTTTTAAAAGGATCCACTCTCTACAAGTACGGGTTTATAACTGTGGCATTATAATCAGAGGACTATTAAGGTAACTAATGAGGCAAGGCTTGAATCATGCCTGCAATCTACTTGGAAATCTATTTTTAAAAATTTGAGAGCAAAAAGTCCTTCAAAACATTTTTTTTTCTTTTTTTGGAAGCATAGAAACTTCAAGGGAAAAAGGAAAACAATTTGCAACTCTGGCCTCAAATCCTTTTTGGAACCATGGCAAGGATCAAACAAATGAGGTTGTTTTTTCATAAGGCAAAGTATTTCACTGCAAGACATCTCCCCGTTTCTCCCATGCTTATGTACAAGAGCCTTCCTAAACAACAATGCACACCCTCGCCTCTCACTCAAGTGTTCCGAAGGCGTGTTGCACTTGAATATGTTCCTGCTTTGGGTACAAATGCAGATTATATGAAATCTATCATTAATGCAAAACATTCATGTCAGCCTTATTCAGAGATAGGCTTTGTGTTTGTGGCACTTCTTTCCTCTTTTATTCAACAAATATTTACTAAGTATCTACTGTGAGCCAGATCATGATCTATGGGTTGGGGATACAGCTATAAATAAGATAGAGTCCCTACTCTCACGGTACTATTGTAGTGGGAGAGACAGAACTCATAAGGAAAAAGCAACGTGATACTGGTGATGATAAGTATCAGTCAGAAAAATAGAGCAGGGTATAAGGCCCTGGGGAATGCAGTGTTTGCAAGTATAGAGTGATCAGAGAAGCTGAAACCTGAAGGGGATAGAGGAACAAGCAAGCCAGCATCTTGAGCAAGAGTATCCCAGGCACAGAAGGCAGTAGATGCAAGGGCTCTGAGAAAGGAGCACAGTTCGCCTGTGCAAGGAACAGCATTACACCTCGACTGCAGCGGCCCCAGCAGCGCCAGGGCGCAAGTTTACTAGACAAAACAGCTGGAGAGGATGCGGGTAGCCGAAGCAAACAGGCCGTGCCCAGGACTTCAGCTCCATCTCCAGTCGGGTGGGAAACCACTGCAGCGTTTTGAGCCAGGACTGGTGTGATCTGACTCACTTTTTGAGAGCTCACACTCTTGCCTCTGTGTCGTGAACCAAAGGTAAGATGTGAGAGTAGACTCAGGGAGCCCAGTGAGGAGGTGCCTGCCATGAGCTCATCCCAGTCTGGGGGTGCTTGGTGACTTGGTTTAGAGCGGAGCAGTGCTCAAAAGGTAAAAACTCAAAAATTCAGCGCGTGTTTGAAGGTGGAGCCCAAAGCACTCAGCAGTATCTGTTGAATAGAGCACCACCATCTGTTTACCGAAACAAGACTAGAATGTGCTAGAATTGTCAGAAATTGTTACTAAAGTATAGTTGTCCCTGGTGTGGCAGTTTATAAATATATTGATCAATAAAAAAAGAAAAGATAGCTGTCTTTAGTGACTGATAATAAAATAATATGGTATAACATACTGTGAAGAAATATCAGAGCAGAAAACTGGGATGGAGTGGGCCACTGACCGTATTGGGGCTTACCCCCTCAATTCAGCAATATTAAGAATATTGAGCACAGTTCACATTGCGATGGCTCTTTGAAGCTGGCAAAGCTGCAGAATTGGCTATGAGAACGACTTTGAGATCTTTCCTTCTACCCCCAGGGTTCTCCAGTTTGAGAGTCTCCAGGCAAGCCCCTGCATCCCCCAGATTCTTATGTCACTAAAATTAAGTCGATGAAAATAGCCTTATTCAAAGCATCTGCAGCTCACCCCTGCAGCTTCTCCCCAGCAGGGTGTCTCCTCCTGTTCCAGAATGACAAAACTCAAAGTAAATAAACCCAGGAGTGCCAACAATCGATTTGGGGAGCACATCAGTCACTCCGAAGCTACATAAACAACCTTTGCTTTCAAAAAACAAAATCTTCATTGTCCCTTTTGGTCCAAGAAGCTAAGAAAGTGGTGGAACTGTAATGACTTTCACACCATCTTTCCAAAAATGTGCACATGATACTATCACTCTCATTTACAGAAAGGGAGAGAAGGAGACGTATCACCACGTAGTTTACCTTCAGGTCAATGCCAAAGCCAGGATCGAATTCTGCAAACATTCACTTATTACTTTCATGAAACTTAATCTTTGTCAAACCCTAAAAGGAGGCCGGGCGCGGTGGCTCACGCTTGTAATCCCAGCACTTTAGGAGGCCGAGGCGGGCGGATCACGAGGTCAGAAGATCGAGACCACAGTGAAACCCCGTCTCTACTAAAAATACAAAAAATTAGCCGGGCGTGGTGGCGGGCGCCTGTAGTCCCAGCTACTCGGAGAGGCTGAGGCAGGAGAATGGCGTGAACCCGGGAGGCGGAGCTTGCAGTGAGCCGAGATTGCGCCACTGCACTCCAGCCTGGGCGACAGAGCGAGACTCCGTCTCAAAAAAAAAAAAAAAAAAAAAAAAAACCCTAAAAGGATAGCTAATTTTAATGACCAATTTGAAAAGCAGACAATGGGACTGATAGCATATTCCTAAACAAATTGTTATAAATTCGCACGAAGCCAGGCATGGTGGCTTGCCATCTCTAATCCCAGCTACCTGGGAGGCTGAGGCAGGAGGATCACTCAAGCCTCAGAGTTCGAGGCTTCAGTGAGCTGTGATTGTGCCATGGCACTAGGCCTGGGAGCTCATTCTATGTACCAATGACTGTGGTATATCAGACTCAGTTTCTAATTTTCAGACATGTATTTTTTCACTACTAAAAAATTGCTAAACATTTTTTCTTAGTTGGCAAAAAGAATGAAGAAAAAAACACCTGGTATTTTTTTAAACTGGAAAACATTGGCTCATTCAACATTGTTTATACAATTTAGGGGCAAGAGAAAAAGAGATGGAGATATTTCTGTCTCAAATAATTTCCTGGCTTTCCAAATTTTCCTTTCTTCATCCTCCTCCTCCCCCTCCTCCTTTTCTTCTGCTTCTTCTCCTTCTCCTCCTTTTCTTTAGATGCTAAAGGCATGCCAACAAAAGACTCGGGAGAAATGCCAGCCATACATTAAATTTCTGTAGCTCTGTACTTCCTAAGAGCTCAAAGCAGTTGGAAACAAGAGAACACATACGAAAGCAGTGTCTAGCACGATGATTGGAATAAAGCAGTAATAAGTTGCAATGACCCCGATGATAGCATTGTCTTACATGCCCCAGGTGGGAAGGCACCAAAGTAACCATCATTATCAGTGTCACTTTTCCTGGGGACTACCTTTGACAAAAATAGATTAAGTTGTTTGTCCAAATTGACATGAATCAAGGTTCAATTTGAGTCTTGAGACTTTTGCTAGACTCTTCCATTTCTGAATTCCAGGTTAGCCTGTTCCTATGGGCTAGAATTGGAAACTTATTTTATTATTAAAGGGAGTGTAAAAAAATGTTTTTAGCACCCAACTCAACGCTCTGCTCTGGTCACTGGGCATATTGCAACCTTCTAATTCCTCTCAATCCTATAAAGTAAGAGGTTATTTCTTTTCTTTTCTTTTTTTTTTTTTTTTTGAGATGGAGTCTCACTCTGTCGCCCAGGCTGGAGTATAGTGGGGCATGATCTCGGCTCACTGCAACCTCCGTCTCCCGGGTTCATGCAATTCTCCTGCCTCAGCCTCCCGAGCAGCTGGGATTACAGGTGCACGCCATCATGCCTGGGTAATTTTTGTACTTTTAGTAGAGACGGGGTTTCATTATGCTGGCCAGGCTGGTCTTGAACTCCTGACCTAGTGATCCGCCTGCTTCGGCCTCCCAAAGTGCTGGGACTATAGGTGTGAGCCACCACGCCCAGCTAGTAAGAGATAATTATGTCCATTTCACAGATGGCCAATCTGAGGTTTAGATAAATTCATTGACTTGTAAGTAATCTATTTAGGGGCACCATGGGATTTGAATCCAAGTCTCTTCATTCTTTATTCTTTTGTTCACTACTCTGGTCTGCAGTATTATTCTGTAACTACTCATTTCATGGGAATTTGATGTGTCACCCAGGCCTAGTGCAGTGGCACAATCACAGCTCACTGAAGCCTCCAACTCTGAGGCTCAAGCAATCCTCCTGCCTCAGCCTCCCAGGTAGCTGGGATTACAGATGCAAGCCACCATGCCTGGCTTCGTGTGAATTTATAACAATTTGTTTAGGAATATGCTATCAGTTCCATTGTCTGCTTTTCAAATCGGTCATTAAAATTAGCTATCCTTTTAGGGTTTGACAAAGATTAAGTTTCATGAAAGTAATAAAGCATTGGTATATGTGAAGGCTTTGTTTTCAATGAGTACAATATTACTCAAGGCCTTTTAATATCTTATGAATCAGCTGCTAGCTACATTCTTGTTTGGAATATTTTATTTGCATTGTCAGGAAGACCTAACTATTGACTAATAAAACAAAGAAAATAGAAAAAGCCAGAAAGGAAGGCTGAAAGAGCAATTACAGAGGGTGCAAGTCCATGGAAATGCAGAAAACAAATCTGGGATATGATCTGATTTATCATCAATATAGAATTATTGGATGTGTATTGAAGAGTACTATAAACTTGTACTAAAATGCTACGAACGATGTGTATTTTGAACAGGTGGCAGGTGAGTAGATGGGGAGATGGAGGAGGTCATACTTCTGAAGCCTCTGTTAAGCGCCAGTCTCCCTCTCTGAAAGAGAAATTTAGTTTTATAATATTTTGGTGAGTAGGGTAGGGGTAGGTTTTCTTAGTCCTTTTTTTTAAACAGAGGAAACTGAAGAGGGTAAGGAAGAGGAAGAGACAGGGAAAAAGAGAGAGAGAGAGGAAAGAAGCAAAACTAATAATGGCAAAGCTGGGATCTAAGTCCAAGATCATCTGTCTTCCATGTACAGGCTCTCTCCACTCTAACATGCGGCCTCATGGTGCACATGTGCATCCAACAGAACCATGGGGGTTTCCAAACCTCTGGTGAATTTTGTAAAAAGATAACCACTGGCTTTTAGCGATGCCTTAGGGTAGCCCATACTTCAGTCAACACAAATGATTTTGACTCTTAAATAACATGAACATGAGAACATATATGTGCTATGTAACATGATGCAGTGGTCTTAGACTTTTTGGCACCAGGGACTGGTTTCGTGGAAGACAATTTTTCCATGGATGGGCAATGGGGGATGGTTTTGGGATGATTCAAGCACATTACATTTATTGTGCCCTTTATTTCTATTACATTGTAATATCTAATGAAATAATTATACAACTCACCATGATGTAGAATCAGTGGGAGCTGTAAGCTTGTTTTCCTGCAACTAGATGGTTGTTGTTGCTATTATCACATTCCAAATATCCTCATCACTTTTTATTCTCAAACTTAGTTCCATTCAGGCCACAGTCACGATTCCTTCTATTTTCAACCCATTTTTAAAAATTAGCATTGGCATTGCTCATGAGCTTGCCCTGGCCCTCCTTTGCATTTTAGCCTTTTCTTCTGTTGCTAAATGATCCATGTTCCTTCAGTCTTCCATCCCATACATTATCTTTAGTTTCTGGCATTTCTACTCTCATAAACCATGGGAATGGAGTTTAGGGATGATGTGCCCAGGCTCTAGAGTCAGACCGGCTGAGTTCAAGTTTGGGCTCCAACACTTACTAGTCATGTATCCACAACCAGCTGGCTTAACCACTCTCCGCCCCTTCCTCAGTTTCTTTGTCCATAAAGTGGGGACAATAACACTGCCTACTATACATGCTTGCTGTGGGGTTAAATGAGGTAGGATACATAAAGCTCTTGGAAGAGGGCTTGGCACAGAGTATGTGCTCAATCAATGTTAACTGTTGTAATTAATTCCCTAGCTTAAGGAAGTGTGTCATTAGCAAGTGTACTCTATTGTTTGCTCAGATGCATTTGTATATTTTCTAGATTTTTTTCACTTGTGCTATCCCTAAGGAATTGATTTCTGATTTGGCATAACTGCAGACCAAGAAAGGAATGAAAGGTGAATGAGAGCACTTAAACACTGGGGTCTTTCAGTTGTGTGAACTACTCTGTTTCCTTTGGTTTAAAGACATAGAGAAAACACAGTTGCACTAACCATCCTGTGCTTGGGGAGTTTTTATGTAGGTGAGATCAGAGCGATGAATGATGATGGATGGATTCATTTCGAGTCTATTACAGAGCCAGCTTTACATGGACGTTTACATGGGGTTCCTGATCATAGAGGCCACTGTCCAGTGAGGAACAGGAAGAGGGTGACACTTTTGCCTTCCTCCATTGCCATGCAAGCCACCCAAGCACTACAGAACAGAGAAATGGCATCAGTTCAGTGTAAGGATGAATTTGCCAAGAGGAGTCAAAGGTGGAATGAGCTATCTCTGGAGGGAGTGAGGAGTGAGGTGTTCAAACAGACTGCCTGGTCATTTGTAGGGATAATGATAAGGTTTGGCTGTGTCCCCACCTAAATCTCATCTTGAATTATAATCCCCATAATCCTCATGTATTGAGGGAGGGACCCAGTGGGAGGTGATTGGATCATGGGAGCAGTTTCTCCCATGTTGTTCTCGTGATAGTGAGATCTCACCAGATCTGATGGTTTTATAAGGGGCTCTTCTGCCTTTGCTTCACACACACACACACATGCTGTCTCTTTCTCTTTCGCTCTTTCTGTCTCTATTGCCACCATATAAGACATGCCTCTTCCCCTTTGGCTGTGATTGTAAGTTTCCTGAGGCCTCCCCAGCCCTGCAGAACTGTGAGTCAATTAAGCCTCTTTCCTTTATAAATCAATTACCCGGTCTCGGGTATGTCTTTATAACAGTGTGAAAACAGACTAATATAGATAATGTAGAGAGGAGTTGGGCAAGAGAGAGATGGCAGACCAGGTGACCTTTGCGGCTCATTCAACCTAAGAATCTAATTAAATTCAGGGAAACTGGGTTTGATCCCTTAGGGAATGCTTGGATTTTCTGTACGTGTTTGAACTGACCGCTCTGTGTTGTTTCCCATCTGGGAATACTGGCACTTATTGCTTAAGTTAGAAGTTACAAGTTAATAGCTTATGCCTATGGTGTTAAATATCATCAAACTTTTGTATAATCTATTCTTTCTTTCAAATGGAGCCAAGACAATATCAAAATCTTTGTACTTACTCTTCCCGCTGTCTGGAGCTCTCTGTTCAAATGCCACTTCCCTGACCCACTTTCATAAAAAATGTCACCCCCCCAACACCATACTTGTCATTGTCACTTCCTGTACCTCCCCCTGCTTTACTCTTTTCCATGGCACTAACATCCACATGACATATTAGATATTCATTTCTTTGGTGTTGATCTGTCCTTGATGAACTGTAAGTGTCATGGAACAGGCTTCATCTGTCTTGTTCACTGTATTTCAGATCCTAGAACAGTGCCTGGCACACACCTGGTCCTCAGTAAATATTTGGTGAATGAGAAAAATGTAAGCAAAGATTGGTTTTTATTTTTCATTAATTTTCCTCTATATCTAATTTATGTAAGTTTCTCTTCAAAAAATTGATTGAAAAATCTTTTGCGTTTCCCCCACCCCCAAGGTATGAAATTAAAATGAAAATCTCCAAGAATTCAGCAGTGATATCCATTTCAGAGGCACTTACAAGGGTAAAAAAAATCAATCTTTAAAGGGATAAGAAAAAAACCATAGTGCTATATTAAAAACTGGTTTAAGTGACTCATTTTAAAAAATGGAAGCAATGTTACTTTTCAAAGAAACATGTAAGTACTCTTTATTCTAACATTCAAAGGATGAATGATTTGATAAGAATACAATTCAACTTACTTGTAGCTAACGCTTCTAAGCCATCATCTGTAATCAAATATAGTAAGAACCAAATTCTTCCCTTACTACTGATATCTGTATTCTTCAACGTTCTTTATTTAAAAAAATAAACAACAAAAAACTAAAAAATCTGAAAGCAAGTCAATGTCTGTTTCCAGTAGATGGCACTGCAAATCAAGTCTTTGTAGATCTAATAACTATCACTTCTTTGATCATGATAATAATGATTTATTCTGTATTAAGATCATCTAACGTGGCTTACACAGTGAAAACAAATAGGATGGCGATGCTGAAGCTACATGAAAGCTGAGATAGTCCAGCTTCCTAATACTGGTATCTCTCCTCTTGTATACCATAGTCAGGCACTTATTAAGGTAGTGGGTGAATGTAACAAATTGGCCACTGTGCTTATTCATGAAACTGCTTTTTCATGTGGGATTTTTGGTCACTTGTTTTAGTTTGTTTAGTCTATTTTGCAATATAAGTTCATTGGGACTCTTAATGCTTTTACACGGTGTCAAATTCAACCTCATTCAGGCCAGTTATCATTCACAGAGGAAATACTGTTCTAGGGTCACAGACCCACATCTCTGACCTGCACTGTGTTTATTGTTGTTTGTTTGTTTGTTGAGGTATGATCTTGCTCTGTCACCCAGGCTGGAGTGCAGTGGCATGATCATAGTTCACTGCAGTCTTAACTACCTGGGCTCAGGCAATCCTCTTGCCTCAGCCTCCTGAGGAGTTGGGGCTACAGGGGCGTGCCACCATGCCCAGCTAATTTTTATTTTTTGTAGAGACAGGGTCTGGATATGTTGTTCAGGCTGGTCTCCACCTCCTGGGCTCAAGCGAGCCTCCTGCCTCAGTCTCCCAAACGGCTGGGATTATAGGTGTGAGCCACCACACCCAGTTGGGCGTGTGTGTTTTTGCCAATAGATACGCTCAGTCATAAAGGGGTAAAATTAGAAAGTGTAAATGGTTCCAGACAACTCAAGCTCCACAAGAAAAAACCGAGACGCAACCTGTATTTCAATGACAGTGACAGTGGAAGAGGACTCAGCTTTATGTGTAAAGAAACATACATTTAAAACATATTTTTAAACCATTTAAAAGGGATATTACACATAATACAGACTAGGAGTTATGAAATGTTATCATATATGTAAAAAATACCTGGAATAGTATCTGGAGCAAAGTAGATACTAAATAAATCCTCTGTCTCATTTTTGCTGTCTTTAAAAGGGCCTGAGAGCCAGTCCCTGCTCGGTGACTCTGTCCTTTAAAAGGCCTCTGTCATTTAATCTCTCCAGACTGCAGCTCTCAAAAGGGCTGGAATTGAGGCCACAAAGTCTAAAATATTATGCCTAACACACAGTAAGATTCACAAATGAAGGGTGTGATACCATCATCCAGCAGCCGCAGAAGATGGGAATGAGTTTTGTCAGGATGTTCTTCTCAGTGGAGAAAGAAGCCATTAGTCAAAACTGGAACATCCACAAGCAAACCACCTCGGCTCTTTCAATACATGTCCTAGGAGAGTTCAGAACTCATGTCCTTTTTTTTTTTTTTTTTTTTTTTTTTTTTTTGAGACGGAGTCGTCTCGCTCTGTGGCCCAGGCTGGAGTGCAATGGTGCGATCTCCGCTCACTGCAACCTCTGCCTCCTGGGTTCAAGCAATTCTCCTGTCTCAGCTTCCTGAGTAGCTGGGATTACAGGTGCACGCCACCACACTTGGCTAATTTTTTTTTTTTTTTTTTGTATTTTTAGTAGAGATGGGGTTTCACTGTGTTCCCTGGGCTGGTCTCGAACTCCTGAACTCAGGCAATCCCCACTCCTTGGCCTCTTAAAGTGCTAGGATTACAGGTATGAGCCATCATGCCCGGCCTTCATGTACTTTTAAAAATATGCCCTGTACCCTATTATTTTTTTCTCTTGTTGTCAAGGAAGCTTGAAATTCCTTCAAATTATACAAGAGTCAATCGCAATAGTGTGTTTCTGAAATTTCTAGAAATGTATGAGAAAGTGTTCTCTTAGGTGGTGATATTTTGTGAACCAATACACATCACTACACTCATTGAGAACTCTAGTTATTTTCACAAGCCATCTCAATAACCCCAGGCTTTTCTCAAAAGGACAGTCATAGATACCCTCACCAGAGCCCCCACACTTTTATGGGCAACACAAAACTCATACAGTAAATGCAAAAACACAATAATAATCAAAAGAAGGCAGAAATATGACCTGAACTGTACCTTCACTGCAGGGTACTAAGGCAAAGAAGGCCCTAATAACCCTTTCCCTACAAATTCCTTTACTTTATTCTTTTTTATCCTCTGTGACCTCAGAATTTGATTGCTATATCAAATTGGCAGAATACCATATAAAGCAATTTATGGCTTTGGGGTGGAGTAGAATGCTCTGCACTGTTTAGGGTCTGAAAAGACCTCATAGGACAACTCGTCCAATCCCCTCATTTTACCCAAGAGGAAAGAACAGCTCAGAGAGGTCACTGGACTTACAGAGGTCACACAGATAATTAGTGATGAAGCAGTGACTGAGGTCATTGGACTCCCAATACATTAGCCATTAAGTGCTTTAATTGGGGATAGAAGATAAGGAAAAAAGGTGAAAAAATAAAAGAGAGAATGTATTTAGATTTACTCTTTGTGACCTTAGGAGGCTGATGGAAAAATACTATCTTATGTAGCCTAAGAGAAAACAAGTTTTGGTTTCAAGGCTCTAGTAAAGAGAAGGTTGTACAAATTCTTCAAATATTTGGTTCTGGCCTCTTTTTTCCCTCCTTCTGCTTTCCTGTTAGGCTAGTATGTCTAATAGTTCATTGGAGAGTCTCTATATTAAGAAAGCATAATGGTTTATCTTCTATTTTCTTTGGTTCATTTCCTTTTCCCAGTGGGAAGTGATAACTTAAACATAGAATAGGTATGAACAAATTGAACATTTTTCTTGGGTATGACTAATGCAACAAGATTTAAGTAATCACATGCCCTAAATATAAAGAGAATAAATAGTACACATATAATTTTTCAATTCAATAGTACACAATAATTTCTAATTATTTCCTCTGCAATAGTTTTTGTGATGTAATACTTAGGAATACACAGAAAATGAGACAAAAACTTTTCAATTGTTATTTTATATTTCTAATTTGCGCTCTATCATTAGACAAATGGAATAGCATCTAAATATTTTACAATTAACCAATTAGCCTCGTTTATGTTAAAGAATTCCAAAGTCCCTCTGAAGGCATAACTTGATCTGTAGAGTGATGAAATTCACAGCTTAAGCAAAGTTTAGGAATGAAATAACATCTATAGTTAGTGTGATCAAAGGCTTATTTTTGCCAAGATTTTTAGTAAATATTAACAATATAGAGAAAAATCTTGTGTTGATAATGAGATTTTCATGACCCTGTTTGAGTCGGAGTGCATAAGCCTTCTTTAAAACAGCAGTCACAATTTTTGTTAGCATGTTATCCTTTGCTGACTATGTGGAATTTTTTCCTACCTTTAATTGATTTAGGGTGCAACCTACGTCTGGGTACCCATATCCCTAAAGTGTCTGGTTCTGAAATAAAAATGAAAGTTGAAAGGTATTGAAGTGGGATGAAGGGGCCACTTTAATGGCCTCAGGGAATTTCCTAACCAATTTTCATGTGCCTCATTGGTGCCCTTGGATAAAAGAGAGTGGAGGTCGGTTGCAGAAAAGAAAATCAAAGAATCTTCAAGAAGTCACGTGCAAAAAGCAACACAAAAATAGGAGGGAAAGGAGTTTTTTTTACAATAACAATGCCACCTTTGTGTGCTGCGACTTCCTGATTATATTTCTTAATCACGATAGGTAACCCTCCCCCAAAATCACCATTTTGTGGACCCAGGAGCAAAGTTATACGGGGTCTACGTACCCAAAACATTAAAAAAATTCAACTCCTTCGGAGTAACCAGGGAAGATAATGAACACACAGTCATACACTGTTTGGGATCAGGTGTTCTTTTGCATTTGCTTTTATTTGGATGAAACAATGTTTCGTGCACAGTAATGACCTAAAACTGGTAAACAAGCCTGGAGAGCGCGCGGTGGCTGGCTGCAGCCCACGTCTCCACGACTCGCGCAGAAGGAAATTGCGTTCTCCCCCTCCTCCCCGCACCCCCACCCCTACCCCAAGCCCCCGGGTAAGCCCTGCGCTGGCACCAGGGCAAGCGCCTGTCGGCTCCCGGGAGCTAAGCGAGGCCGCGCGGTCTGGGACGCAAATGGGAGGGAGCCGCCGCTGTCGCCCTGCGGGACCAGGGCCACTGGGTAGGCGCAGCGCGGGCCAAGAGCCGGAGGCTCAGGGCAGGGGATCCGCACTCCGGGCCATTCCTGCCGCGGCGCGCCCTGCGCTTCAGCAGTGCACAGGGTGGGGACCCCTCGAGGACAGTGGTGCGCCGAGGGGTCTCCCGGCCCCTCCCTCCCCACAGGCCCCGCGGTGTGGTGAAGGAGCCAGAAGAGGCGATTTGGGTGTTGAGACCCGGGGCCAAACCGTGGAGAGTGTCTGGAGCCCACACTCCAGATTCCTGGACGCCGCAGTCAGTCCAGCAGGTTCTACCTGGAGCCGCCTCGGGGCTCAACCGGGAGGCAGCGGGGTGCAGGCGAGAGGGTTAATGCGCCCGGTTCGGTTGGTTTGAGGAGTCTCTGCTTTCAGCGACCCACAGGGCAGAGAGCCCAGGGCTCCGGCTTGATGTCCCCAACAGCTGGGGACTGGAGAGCTGGAAGGGTCGCAGACTCAGGCTAAAGTGCACCGCGCGGCGAGTCGCTGGACTCTTCTGGGTCTCACGTGGCTCCTGTGTCACATGGAGTGACAGGCCGGCGGAAGGCGCTTTAGTCGTCGCCCAGCGTTCTCCAAGGTGTAAGGAGGCAGGATTTTCCCATACTGGCGGCGCAGGGGGCCTCATGGCTGCGGACGCCCGCCCTGGATCTCTCAGCTCGGCAGATCTTTTGGGTGGAGGGGCGCTCTCCAGGGTCGCGGCGAAGCGAGAGCTGCTTCTCGGCACGTCCCTCCGTATTTCTTCTAGATCAGCTCCGGCCGCACCATCCAGGAGAGGGCCCGCCTGCGGACCCCTGTCCGTGCCGCGCGTGGTCAGCCCCGGTCCCCTCACTCCATGGCTGGCCCCTAGCCCTTCAGAGCGGACACTCTCCTTAGGGATGCAGGGCGAGGAAGGGCGGGTGGAGCTGCGAACCCACGGGAACCTGGAGGACCTCTTGGCCGCCTGGAGAGGGGTACTATGAGAGGGATTCATGGGACACAGATTTAGGGGACTGGGTAATTTTACCCCCTTTGGCAACCATAAAAACCCTGAGCAAACGTGTCCATTCGCTATTTCGCAGAAATATACAATGCAGGCCCACATCGGCATCTCTGCGGGGCCCCCTAGTTAACGGCGCAGCGTTCTTCGGAAGCTCTTGGTCTTGCTTCTAGGGCGTCACCGGCTTTTCCGCACTGGGGACATTTCGTTTGGGCTCTGCGCAGCCGTTGCCCCTAAGGCCCTGGGAGCTCCGCGTTCCTCCCCAGGCGCCCCGGACAAAGTGCCCGCGGGCTCCGCAGACGTCCAGCCCTGCCCGGGGTTCACGGCCGACGGGGCTCTCCAACGGACCGCCGAGGGCCACGTTTTGCTGGGGTGTGAGCGACGATTCTTTTCCCGCCCTATGAGGACCGGACTAGCTAGGTGCCCCATGAGACGCCGTGGCGAGCACGGCTACCTGGCAGCTCGCCCAGGCAGCCCCAACTTAATTTCCTGCCCCTCGGGGCGCCTTTCCCTCGAATAGCTCTCCTCGGCCCCTCCAGCCCTGCCAAGGGGCCTGGAAATGTTCGCAGCTTCAAGAAAAGGCTCTATTTAAACTTAGGGTGGGGTGGGGCGGGCGGGGCCAAGATTGCCCTGGGGATTGAATTTCTCTCGGCTCCCAGCGATCCCGGGCGGATAAAGCGCAAGTTTGTGCACACGGTCGACTGAGCCATTGGAAACCCAGCTCACGAACCGCGGCCAGGGAAACGGGAGTTTGCCCACTTGTCCTTGCGGAGGGGTGTGCGGAAACGCCCGCGATGGGAACTTTCTGCAGATCATGTATGGAGGGAGCTCACAAAAAGAAGGAAGGCGAGCGCGGCGGGGAGGGGGCCGCGTGGGCGTGGAAGGTGCCAGGGTCCTAGGGGTGCCCGCCTGCTTAGGCGCAGGGAGGGGCGCGGCGCGGGCTGAGGAAGGAGCCGATCACGTCCTGCAGGCTAATTGGCTTAAGAAATTTTGCAAGCGCTGGAAAAGGTCGTTGAAGGAGTTCGCTGCACGCGCGCGCACGCACACACACACACACACACACACACACAAATCTTTAAAAAAAAAAAAAAAAAGAGCGCCGAGCATGCGCACAGAGAGGATGCCATATTGGAATGAGCTGTAGTGGGAGCCGGAGGACCGGAGCGGGCGCGCGAGGGAGGCGGCGGGCGGCGAGCGAGCGGGCAAGGGCGGGCGAGCGAGCGAGGCCGGTGCCCTCCCGGGCGGCGCCCGGGGCCTCGGTCCACGCCGAGGGCAGGACGAACTTCACCAGGTAGGACGCCGCGCCGGCTGCTGTCCCCGGCGCCCAGGCTGGCCGGAGAGCAGCCCTTCGGCCCGCAGGTTGAGTGCGCCGGTCAGGGGCTTTTTCCAGACTAGGAAAAAAAAGGAAAAAAAAAAAAAAAAAAAAAAGGAAGCCCCGGGGGGGGGGGGGTGGGGGGGGGGGGGGGGGGGAGGGCGGGGGAGGGTGCAGGGGAGCGAAAGAGAAGGGCAGGAGAAGAAAGCGACTGCACTTGAGCGAAGCCTCAAACTCCTCTGTGCGCTCCAGGTTGTCATTTTTGCTTCCTGGGTCCCCTTCGCCTGCGTCTCCGGGCTAGGAAAAGCCGGGCCGTGCGAGAGTCCGTCTGGAGTTGCAAAGTGTCCTCCTTCCCCGGGCGCAGCCTGTCCCCTCCCGCCGCCCACCTTCCTCGTTTCTGCACTCATTTTAGCGACGCAGCCGCCGCTGCTACCTATCCCGCGCTCCCGCGTCTCCTCCGCGTTGGGGTCTCCTCTTTCTTTTGGTTTGGGTGAGAGAAAAAGATGGTGAGGACGGGGAATCGGAGACCGGTATGGGGGTAAAAAATCGTGCAGACATTCGGAATCGCCCCCTTGAAAACATTTGCCTGAGCAACTGAAATAAAATTGGCAGTAGTAGTTTTGGAGCGTGCTCCCGCGAGGATGGTCTTTTTGTTCATTATTTTCTCTTTAAAGTAATATCCTGTCACTTAGGGGCTTTCCGGTTGTCTCCACTTATCCGACCCCCTTTCAAAATTGCTGACTTGAGCTGGTTCTGGAGTTTATTTTTTAATATGCGTGCGTGTGTATGTGTATGTGTGTGTATGTTTTGCAGAAATCCGCCAAAATGCAACTGTAGGAACTGCTAGATGTATTTATTGATTTTGACCAGAGGCGGTGGGAAGGGGCTGGCGGGAGCTGGGGGATCCTGGAGGGTGGGAAGTGGCTGATTCTCGGTGGCCGGACGCTCATCCAGAGCCTGAGCCGTACTCGTGTTTTCTTGGAAGCGCCACAACTGCGAGGAAGGAGTCTTTAGCAACCGTGCCAGTTTCAATATGGCGGGCTAAGGTGGCTTTTAAAAACTGAAAATAAAGGTTTTGAGGTGGGAAAAAACCCAGCTGAAGTTTCCACCCCTTAGTTTCGACTCTCTTTGGCTACCCCAGGAAGCGCTTTAGCGAATTAAGTGGGGGAAAAAAAAAAGAAGGAATGAGCTGTCCCGTTTTTTTTTTCCGTGGTTAGAGTCTGTGTGTCAAGTCCATTGCTAGGGGGGAAAGGGATGGAGAGGTGCCGCTGGCCCGGACCAGGGCACCGAAACGCAACTGTCGTGTGTGCCTGTGGATTAATGTGCAGGCCTGTGTGTGCGCAGTTTTTTTGGGTGTGTGTGTCAAAGAGAACCACCCCGAATGTGTGTGTGCGTCTTGGAGCCAGACCCTGCCATGATTTGACGTGACAAACTGCGGACACGTGGTGCAAAGTACATGAGGGCAGAGGGAGTGATTTATTTTGGCTTTCTAGGAGACGAGCTAGCTCTCGCCTTGTGTGTGCTGGATCCTAAGCGAGTAGATCCCCGAGTAGGTGGGGCGAGGAGGTGCTTATTAAAAGGACTAACTGTCCCGGGTATTGGGTGCAATCGGGCTGCAGACGCCAGCCGGATTTCGTGTGTGCAGGGGGCGCGCTGCACTTAATAGTGGGATCCTGCTTTCTTCTGCGCCGCTCTGGGGTGGGAGGTGGGGGACCGGGACCGAAGCTTGGAGAAGACCAAAGTGGTGGTGGTGGTGGTGGTGGTGGTGGTGGTGTGGGGCAGAAGGGCGGGAGCGCGCGGATCTGGGCAGGCAGGCACGTAGGGTCGACGCGAGGGGTTGCCTTCCTTACTTTTGGGTTTAGCGCTCTAGGGAAGGTGGGGGATGGGGACAGCGTTTGGGGAAGAAACTGTCCCTTGCTTTGCTTAGGAACCCTCTCGGCGCATCGGAGAGGGGCGTCTTCTTGTCTTGGCGGGCATGGAGGCCGGGCAGTCGCCCGGGGATGTGAGCGGGCGGCGAAGTGCGGGGGAAAGGTCGGCGTTCCGGGGCGGGGAGGATCTGGGAGTGGAGTTTGGAGACAAAATCGGGGTCAGGCAGAGGAGCCGGAGGGAAAACCAGCAAATGCGAGCTCGAGTGAGAGCCACCGGAATGCGGGAACGCAGCTTAGCCGGGAACAGGGTTCCCGACAGGGGTCGCCCGTGGCCAGGACGCGGCCGCTGAACAGAGGTCGCTCGGCGGTTCCTGCCCGAGGGACCTCGTGGGCGGGGGCCACACGGCGGCGGCGCACGGTCCCCGGGGCTGGCGGGGGCAGGTGGGAGGACCTCCTCCGGGCCCGCGAACGTGATCTGGCAGCGGCCAGGTGCCTGGAAGCGTTTTTAAATGATACGGTTACAAAGACATTTTGGCCAGGTCTGTAGTTAGCGCAGCAACGAGGTTTGCAGGAGCGCAGAACGAGGTTAGACAGGGTCACTCGGACGCCGTGCTGTCAGTGGGTGGGGGCCGGGAGCAAGCGGCACTGGCTTGGAGACCCCGCGGCAGGCGACCCCTCCCACCTGGGCAGCGAGGCTGAACCATGGCGACGCGCCGGCCAGGACGCGTCCGTGGCTCCTCCAGCCTGCGCTTGGGCGCGCCCTCCTGGGGCCGGCTTTCCCGTGGGCCCCACGAGGTGGGGAGCAGCCTAAAATGGCTCTGTGCTGCGAAGCTGCAGTTTCAGCCGCGAACCCCTCCCCTTGTCCTCCTGACGTCGCCGCTGACAAGCGCACAATTTACTTCAACGCCCCGAAACCTGCGATTTTGCACGAGGCCGTGCCGTGGAAGCGGATGTACAGTTGATTACAAAGAACATTCCACAGGATTCTCGAAGGGCCCAAGTTTTTCCTTCTGGTGGGGAGGAGGGAGGAGGCAAGACAGGGCAGGAGCCCGGCCGACCACCGCTCTGGCACCTAGGGGCTCGTGGCGCACCAGTAGCTGGGGCTGGGGACCTGGATGCACGAAAAGCCGAGGGAGTTCCCGGGGACGCGGATGGGGACCATGCGGGGCAATAGCCACGGACACCGGTGCTCGTGGTTGATGGAGTTTGTGGTGTCCGAGAATCCCGGGACGACCCTGGAAAGCCTGGGAGACCGTTCCCAAACTTCTGGAGATCAGCTCGCAGTTTCGCTTTCGGAATTTTCAGGATCTTTGGGCTTTTAAAGTTGGGTGGGATTCCAAGAAGGCAAGGCGAGGCTCGTGGCCTTGACGATCGGCCGCCCGACTTCTCGCTCACCCCAGCCTTCTCTACCTTGTCTCCCTGAACCTTGCCGAACCGAGCCGGGTTTGGGGTTCCGGGGCCCCGCGCGCCAACCCCAGCCGCGTCCTGAGGGCTCCCGCAGCACAGCCACGGCTGATCCGAGGCCATTGGTGGGAAACCAATTTAGAGGAGGCCGACCCCTCTTGGATCTGGCTTGGTTGCCGCTGCCCACCACTCTCCGTCCCCACTCCACTCTTGCACCGTAGAGAAGGGAACTGGGAGACCTACTAGCGTGTCTACACCAAGGGAATGGACCCATGTTCCACCAGGTCGGAGAAAAGGAGAAAACAGGCTTAAATGTGGCCTCGTTTTCCTGGGGAGGCTGGTGGGGGTGGGGAGGGAGTTGAGCGGGTAAGTGGGGTGGGGGAGGGGAGAGGCCTTGTTGCTCAGAAGGAATTGTTCCCTAGGCCCTCCCTGGAGATAGGAGGTCTCCTACATTTTCCCTACTAAGCATTAAATTTGCACACACTCTGCTTTCTCCCTTCCATAGATAAATACTGTCTCAGATCTTATCTTTGCTCTTGCTGGGACCAAGCTGCCTGCCTGCAAGAGAGTGGGAGACACACACGCACTTCCCCCCCTCCCCCAACCCTCCAGGTCCCCACCAAAGAGTTTACTGCTTGCAGGACCCATTCTTGGGCCAGTGCAGAACACTGCCCTGTGGCTGGGGGTCTCGCAGCCCCCGTCCTGGAATAGAGAGTGATCAACCACTCTGTTTTGATGGATATTGCTGTAGAAGTGCCCGTAGAGGCCTGCTGAGGTGGGAACTGTTTCCCACTTCCCATTGGGATACGTCCATCCTGAACCTCAAGCAGCAGGTCCTGCTGGCGATGCGTTTCAGTAATGATGGGAGTAATACATCGCAGAGTTTTTCCTCTTCCTGTGTTCTTGCAGACATTATAGACTATTTTTTTAAACATTGCTTGTTATCATAACTGGCTTCACGATTCTTGACTTAAAAGTCAAGACTTTAAAAAAGCCAGAAAAGGTTCCTGACTCTTCCCTGTTTTGTTTTCATCATAAAGCTTTCCTGGGAGTACTAAACATTTATCCATTTTTCCATTGCTGCCCACTCTAGATAAGGTGGCATTTTTTTTTAACCACTGCCCCCAAAGGACTCCCACATTTGAGAAGAAATAGTGAGTGATGGAAGCATTGCTTTGAGCAGTAAGAAAATGAGGTTCCATTTAATTGATACAGGATGCTTTTGGGATCTAAGAAGTCCATAAAGGAAATTTACCCTCTCCAGGCCCTACACTTATGCCTAAAAATTTTTGTCAGATTATCAGAGTTTTCTTTCTTTTTTCTTTTTTTTAATAATTTGAACAAAAATAGTTCACTGTGGGATTTGAATGACCTACAGTTCTAGTATACTAGGGTTGGACATTTCTCTCTTTATATTTAATTACTCTGAACTTTTGAGGTTCATGGTTGCAGTGGTCAGAAGGAAATTTTACCCTGCCCTAAAGTAAGAACTCATAAAGGTTTTTGTGCCAAAATGGCATTGGGACCTGTAATTCAGGATGCATTTTGGGGTTTTTCTAACCATTCTTATATCTATGTTGCCTCAGCAGCAACTTATTGCCCCATCATACAAATAATAAAAAAAAAAAGATGTTGGGAAATTATGCGTCACAACAAACCAGGAAGTCAATGTGTGTATTCAGTTTGATGATCCAGGATCTGTTAACACTAGCTGGTAAGGAAGATCCGTGACAGAGAGAGAGGGGGTGGGGGTGGGGGGGAATCGGGCCTAGTGTCTAGGTGGAGATGGTTCTGTTCAGCTGTGGGATCTAGGACAAGTGAGTCATCTTTCTCAGTCTCAACCTTCTTGTCTACAAAATAAAGGTGCTGGCCTGGAATGTCACTCAAAGATCACTATGCTTCTATCTGGGAAAAATACATCTGTGATTCAGTACGTCTAGGCAGATAGGCCCAAGAGATTCATCTTTCATACTCATGTTCCCCTAAAGGATGATGAAAACATGACTGGCCTTAGGTGACATCCATGTGCAACCATGCTTGTGAAGGCAGCAGCTGAGCTGTGGGTCCCTGCTGCAGAGTAGAGTGCTGTTGTTAAGTGAGGTAAGCTCCACATGGGGTCATGTTTTTATTTGTGCTCTGGAAAAGGCGAAGGGTAGAGAAGATGGAGGCTTATACATATGTGGCCTTCCCACATAACCTCATAAAGGTATGGACTGGGTTAGCGCAGTGTGCCTTTGAATACAAGCTGTGAGGAAACACCTGATGTCATGTTGTTCTAATAATTTCCAGGCTCAAAGAGACTCTTCCAGATAGCACAGTGTACCCCAACATTCCAGATGGGAGGGTGCTTGGACCTCATGGGTCCATGTTTATGATATGGATGATGATTGCAGCCTTCTGGTAGCCAGCAAGTGAGTGTGAGCGTCCACTCTGAAGTTCAAGGTTTTCCGTTCCTAGGGTTCGGGTTTGGCCGCTGGGCAGTACTTCCTCTTTTTGTTAGACTAAAAATTTCTGGGACAATTCCTAAGAAAAATACTCTTGTTGGCTAAAACAAGTGTTGGCTGTGTTTAAGTCAAGTGTAAATAAGATGTTTACAAGACTGTGTTGTAAGGAAGGGAAGATAGTCTGCTTAGAACTTTTAGTGTAAGAAAGAATGTGTCACATGATTCATGTAAGATTTCCAAGTAAAATCCTTCAGGATTGGTTTTGCATGATCAGTTCATCACTGTGCTGATGAAAAGATGCCACCTTAACACTTCCCATCTGGTTGGCCTGTAGTAAATTTTAAAAAGCAAAAGCAATAATATGTCAATATGCACTGATGGTTAGGGTCCCTCATGTTATTGATGAGATGACACGTCTAGGCTTCCATTCATGTGATGAGATAGATGTCTTTGACATTGATTAGAGAAAGAATCTGTTGTGTTTTTCTGTTTCATTCCTTTCTCATTTTCTGAAAAGCAAAAATGACACATTTTGATAGATCCAGGGCTTGCTAAAGCATTTGGCGACTTCTGCAAACTAGGACAAATAATGTTAGCAACTGTGATTAGACAAGAAGCGTATGGAGGTGTGGGACATGGGGGAGAAGGGGCAGGTTTTCATCTTGTGAATTTTTCCCCGTAGTTTTATTGGCCAAGAAAAAGATGTCTTATAAACAGATATTAAGGTATGCCTTCCCAGCTTTCTGCCAAACTTGGCAAGTTGTTTTGTATCCCCTTCATTTCAATCAACACTAATATATGAACTGAATCACTTTAAGGTATGATACAAGAGTGTGAAATTCCAACTCAAGGTTCTTACAAGGTCTTGTTTTAAATATAACTTAAATGAGCACCTACAAGGAATGGGACATTTGGATTGTAGGTCTAGAGATTTCACAGTGAAAGGATTGTGAATTAATCTGATGTGAAATTACCTGTTTACTCCAAATACTCTTTATTTTAAAAACATTTTTAGATGTTTAAGAAGCTTTTACAGATACATACTAATCATACATATCTGTGGGGTGCATGTGATATTTTGATACAAGCATACAGTGTGGAATGATCAAATCAGGGTCATTGGGATCCATCACCTCAAGCATGTATCATTTCTTTGTGTTAGGAGCATTCCAATCCAGTCCTTGAAATACTTTTAAAAATAAAAAAAAGCTGCTTATTTAAATATCTGCTGTTGGCCAGTGACTCTTCTTATTGCTTCATATTTATATTTCATCTATTTTAGAAGAGTTTTGTCGTCCTCCTTTTACAGAGGAGACAGGCATTAGAGAGCTTGAGTTCCTTGCCCAGAGCGCCAGCCAGCAAGAGTGAGAGCTAGATTTGAAATCCTAGTCTTATACGTTGTTTTAAGATTGTAACCTCTTGATTGCTTACTACTGTGTGTGAGATACTTGTGTAGCACTTTATTTATTTTTATTTATTTACTTATTTTGAGACGGACTTTGGCTCTGTCATCCAGGCTGCAGTGCAGTGCTGCGATCTAGGCTCATTACAACCTCTGGCTCCTGGGTTCAAGCAATTCTCCCACCTCAGCCTCCCAAGTAGCTGGGACTACAGGCCACGCCCAGCTAATTTTATGTTTTTAGTGGAGATGGGGTTTCACCCTGTTGGCCAGGCTGGTGTTGAACTCCTGACCTCAAGTGATCCTCCCGCCTCAGCCTCCCAAAGTGCTGGGATTCCAGGCATGAGCCACCATGCCTGGTCTTGCCTAGCACTTTAAACCATTCACTTATTTAATTTTTATAAGTGGGGCTGTTATATTTATTTTATTGATAAGGAGATTGATTGAGTCTTTGGAGAGGTTATACAGGGTCATTCTAATAGGGTTTGTGTTTAGCAGTTAACTTTGAAATGGAGTAAGACTAGATCCTTCTCTTTTTGGATTTCGTTCAGATGGCTGTGGGAGAGCAGAGCTTTTCAATGAAGCTTACGTTACTGTTTTTAAATGTGTAAGTGCACATGCTCAGCTAGGACACAGTGTTGTTTACTGTCGTATGAATTGACCATTTAAGATTTGAAAAGTGTTGAATTTCTGAAATTTCATCTTGATTAGAAAATAATTGGTTTTAATATAAATCAGTTTTCTCCCCCTGAACGTAGGTAAGAATATGTTTTAAATAAAAGCCTTTGGTAGAAATGAAAAAGACACTATTCAAAGCTGGGGGAGAGAGAGCTAGAATTTTTCTTCTAAACAGTGTTGGCCACTGATGAGGACATTTTAGAGTGAACTTTGGTTTTTGGTCTTTTATTGGATTATTTCCTTTTCATGTAGAAAACTGAAGACCGACACCACAGCTGCTCTTTTTGCGAGTCCCAGGTACACACAGTTTTGTGCCTCCTCAGTCTAGCCAGCTGCTTGTAGACCCCTTCCCTGGTACTATTGGCCTGGGACTACAAAGGTGGAGAATCAAAGGCCCTTGCTCTATATGGGTGGAAATTAACTGTACTTCTTTTAATGGACCAGGGAAAAAGTCAAATTTTGCCAAATTGAAGTGGCTGAATTTTCACAGTTGGTGTTATTTTTAGAAAGTGCACTAAATTTGGGGTATTATAAATGAACCATAGTTTGGTGGTTGGAGTGAACCAAGTTCTGGGAATTCAGAAACCCCATTTCTGGTTTAGGGCTTTTGGTGTGACCCCGGCTAATCCCTTTCATCTTCACCCTCCTCTATATTTGATTTTTCCTGCGATGGATGGCAGAATAGAATATTTTCTAGGCACAAGCATAGTTTAAAAACCTGCTTTAAAAGGTGGAAGACATGTTTACTTAAGCTTTTGGTGTTGGGACAAATATACTATCTTTTTATTAGAGAAAAATCTCTCTGACTCTTTTACAAGGTACACACTTCACAACTGCAGAGGAAGCATTTGTGTTTGGAGTCACTTTTATTTTTTCCCGTCTCCAGATTGGAAAGGACATTTCTGTCCAGGTAGGCTTTTTTTTTTTTTTTTTTTAATGTTATATACTCAGTAGTCACCATCTTGCCTGTGTACCAAACAGAACTACTCCCTGGCAATGCAAGAGCTCTCCATCTCCTGTCTGCATTATATCTGTCACTGGATATAAATGGTACCAATTGGTACGTGGCTTAGGTTGCAGTTCTTCAATTAAAGACAGACATTCGTAGGAGACCGTTCTAAATAGCCTGCAGTTGGTATTCCGTTGGAATGAGATGCATGGCTGTGCGGAACGCGTGGAGAAATGTCCCACGGAATGGCGCGCTGTGCAGTTAGCCACAGAAAAAGTCACGGGCATAGAACGAAAAGCACACTGCACACTGCCAAAATTTAGCTTGGATTATGGTAGTGTTTGCGTTTGTACCTGCAGGAAGAGACTGAGTTCACCTTCCTAAGCACAGAGAAGTGGGAAAGAGGAGTCTTTGGAAGGAGGTTTTGGGGAGAAAGATCTGGTTGATCCTGAGCCCATCACCCTGTGGGTGTCTGAACCAGAGGACAGAGTTCATGAATATGCATGAGGACATCAGAGGGCAACGTTTACTTTCTGAGCAGCCTCCTTTTGTCAGTTACTTTCATCGTTGGTTTTAGTTCCCTAAGTTAAACTTTATCTGCCTGTGGAGATACTTTAATCATAATTGTTCTTTTGTAGTACATATTATATTTATAAACAAACAGGAAGTGTAAGGTCACTCCTCCAGCTCTGTGTGCTGGAAGCTGTGGGTTGAAGCCTGGTGTGTCCTTTGACCTGGATGTATTTGCTCAGAGAAGGTCAACATGAATGTCATGGTTGAGAGGTGTAGTCTGTATCCTACATGTCTGGTCTTTCCTCATCTCACTTGCAGCCTCAGCCTTAATTTTCCCATTGACCTAACGAAAAGGAGCCTTTTAAGGTCCCAAGTGCGTAAAAAGGTGTGTGCTTGAGAGACTTACCACTCGGGCTCTTTTTGGAGGGGATGCTTTTTATTTTTATTTATTTTTTTATGACAGAGTCTTGCTCTATTGGCCAGGCTGGAGTGCAGTGGCACGATCTCGGCTCATTGCAACCTCCATTTCCCGGGCTCAAGCAATTCTCCTGCCTCAGCCTCCCAAGTATCTGAGATTACAGGCATGTGCCACCATGCCTGGCTAATTTTTGTATTTTTAGTAGAGACGGGGTTTCACCATGTTGACCAGGCTGGTCTTGAACTCCTGACCTCAGGTAATCTGCCCGCCTCGGCCTCCTAAACTGCCGGGATTACAGGCGTGAGCCACCACGCCTGGCCGGAGGGGATGCTTTTTGAGATGTTTGCTCTGTGGCAGGTGAGATCCTTGAGACTTTCCAAGGAGAGGGCTTTTCTAACTGAGTGGAGGAGGCAGCAGAGGAGGCCCCAAGCCAGACAGGCTCTTCTGAGAAACATTCTCATGTCCCTGTGCTAATTAAAAGGAAAAGAAGTTTGGCCAAATGCAGCTGCCAGGGTTTGCTGTTGAAGCTGACAGCTTTCAAGAGCCTGGGAGGCCTGACGCCCTGGAGGAGCTAATCCCTGCCAAGCCTGTGCCCCCTGCCTTTAGGTGAGGAGATGCCAACCGCTGGATGCCATCAACTTCATAGAAGCCGACAGCTGTGGAGCAGTTTGGCGTTTTTTTCTCTTCTCGCCTTCTCCCTAATCCACCCTCTGTGGGACAATTATTGAAAGATAGCCAACCCTGGAATGAGAGAGAACCATCACAGCCCTCTACGCTGCTGCTTGGAGAAGGAGATGGCCTTGTACAGAAACAGACAGTGTTTACGGCGAAGCTTGGGATTTGGTCCTTGTCATTCGTTGCCTTTAAAACTGACTGAACTGTGCTGTACGCTTTCCAGAGAGCTGGAAAATGCAGAACATCCTCTTTCCCTCTTCCTCCCTCTGCCACCGTGAACTTCAGTGGCCTTATACAAGTGAATAGCCAGCTGGGCACTCAGGGCCACGTGTCAACTGGCCACTACATATTTGTCAGGTTCTCCTGCCCATTTCCCAGTGCAGGCTCTGGGACCAGAGAGGCTGAGCTCACCCTGCCTGCCCCTTAGCCTGGAGGAGCCTCCCGTTCCTCCGGCTTGTCAAACATCGCAGTTTTCTCCAGACCTGGCTCAGATCCACCTTTTCGATGAAAGCTTTTGTGATCTGGCTCAGACCATGGTGACTATTCCCTTCTTTCAGTCTCTGTTCCATCCTAATGGATGCTCTATTATTTCCTCCTACCACATCCTCTTGGTTTTAACAAGGAAGGTGAGTGGAAACTTACCTTCCCTGACATGCTTGAGTGGGAGATGAGAGTCAGGAAGCTTCCAGGACCGTCCCTTCTTTTTGCAGCTGAGGACAGTGTTGCTTGGGGCACTTAAAGGCCAGGAGCACATTCTGGTGCCTGATAAGACGTTACCATATGGACGCGGGCCTCCTGCCGAGTCCTGCACGTTTTCCAAGTTCTTTACTGACCATAGTAAGTGAGGGTGTTTTTATTTACTTTGCATAATGATTTTCAGGCAGACTCTAGTAAACTTCCTTCATGCACTTAAATGATATAATTTATAAAATTTGGTGGATAGGCTGGGCGCAGTGGCTCACGCCTGTAATCCCAGCACTTTGGGAGGCTGAGGCAGGCGGATCATTTGAGGTCAGGAGTTCAAGACCAGCCTGGCCAACATGGTGAAGCCCCATCTCTACTAAAAATAAAAAATTAACTGGGCGTGGTGGTGGGCATCTGTAATCCCAGCTACTTGGGAGGCTGGGGCAGGAGACTCGCTTGAACCCAGGAGGCGGAGGTTGCAGTGAACCAAGATCACGCCACTGCACTCCAGCCTGGGTGACAGAGCGAGACTCCGTCTCAAAAAAAAAAAAACCCCAGAAAACTTGGTGGATAGGAGATATCTGTGCACTCCAGTTGTAGGAATCTCCGGCTAGAATGCAGGGCTCCACAGGCGAGGGTTTCCCGCTGGCTGATATCTTCACGGTGTTGGAACTCTTCATCTCTTCGTTATTGGTATTTTGGTTGACAGTGGGAGAATAACTTCTTTTGGTATTTTGGACTTTGTGGCACCTCTCAGGCATCATTGCTGTGCGTTTGTTTGGCTTGAAGTCATCAATTCGTAAAATCCACCCAGAAAATTATGCCCTAATTAGGCATTATCCATGCATGTCTGGCTTACAGAAGCCTTCCTTGTAAGTTTCTTTACTTTTTGAGTCTCATGACGGCATGGACAATACATGATCTACTTAAAATGACTTATCTGCATTTGTATGTAATGCAATACACAAATCTATTGGGGAATATAAGGTTTACTTAGCTCTTTTTACAAACCTGGGGGGATGCTTTAATTTATTCCTTTTAATATTTATAAGGGACAGAGAAATCCTGTATGTAGGGTTTGTCCAACAGGTTTGAACCCAGTGTGACTACATCTGCTAATTGTAAAACTGCTGCATTTTAAATAAGGCCCCATTTACACCATGTACCCACAAAAATTAAAAAAAAAAGGCCCTATGACCAAACTCAGTCTTCTGCTTAGCTAGGGATGGGAATGACCTTTGCGGCTTGGGTATAAATTTCTGCTACAAGAAGTACCTTGATGCAAAGACCTGTTGCGTAGCAGTATTTAACTGGGTATTGTAAAACTTCATCCTTATTTATAGTAAATAAATAATTTGTTGGCAAAGAGTAAATAAACTGACTTTCAAGATGGTGCACTTTGATTATTTTCTTCTCCTGAGCAACTAACTTGGAAGCCTCTTGTTTTTCTCATTTTGCACATGCCCATTTTTGAGCAACTGATTTGTTCATTTTATGCTCTTGGGCAATATATGCTGTTTGATTGGGAGGTTAAGAGGTGACAGTGAAACCCATGAATTAGAAGACACTGAATGTTATTGTGTGAATAGGAGGTATTTACTCCTCGAGTGCCTATTATCCCCAATAGATCTTATTTCCTAGTATTGAGGCATGAATCTGATTTAAAAAATTAGCATTTCTTATGCCAGGGCAGCAATTTGTGTCAGATTTCAATCTCTTTTGAGTGAAAACCAATGTAAGCCTGGTTGAAAAATGGTGAGTAAATTGCTGTCCTAATCAAGGTAAATCAAGCTCTGAGCATATGGCGGATGGCAAGGTGAACTTCTGCCCCAAACAATCAGCTCATCTCACTTGATGATGGGATGAGGCAGGGCTTGTCTCTTCTTAGGAAGGCTGTGAGTTGGCTGGTGAGAGTGGGGGAGAGATGTACTTAGTCAGGTATTATTAGCAGAGTGACCCGGGTGACAGGGCAAGTATAAATAGAAGAAAGCTCGCGTTGGTAATAGCGCTTGGCACTTAACACCGCTTTTCATCTTCAAAGCCATTTACAGATGTGGTTCTTCCTGGTATTGCTGCAATTCTGGGCTGTTGTTTGTATGCTGCTTCTTAGGAACATGGAAGCAGTGATTTTCAGAGACCAAGATTCGGCTCAAAATTTGGTGGTACCTCTTTTCAGGATCCTTTGAGACTTTTCCATTTTGATTGAAATATTTTGAAAGGTCTCAGCCTAGATGCCTGTGCTCATTTTGAAATTCCTGGAGTGTGAAATGAGACAGCTTTCTCTGTGATTTAGACGTGCTAGATTTCCAAGGGTGGCTACAGCATGTCTGGAATTTCGCAAGCTTTTCGCTTAGACCTTCCTATTTTATTTTGATTGGGAGAATATTATCTTTTCTGAGTCATTAAAAAAAAAAAAACAGGAAACAACCACAAGCCCTTTCCCTCTGCAGAGTGGCAAGCCTGAAATTGAGTATGTTATTACTTAGCACAAATGCCATTTTCTTGGACCTCTTGAAGGCAGATCAGTTTGGAAGGTCTGAGTCATTGGTGGCTTTCACTGTAGTGATCCGTCCTCAGCAGTGGGCCTTGGGGGGCCTGCCTTGATGAATGGAGATGAGAATGATTTCTAATGCTTACGTAGCTTCGTTATCACAGTTTAAAGTTTCACTTTTTCACTTGAGTTTGGATGACTCCAATTGCACAATGATAGTTTATTTTATTTTATTTTTTATTTTTATTATACTTTAAGTTCTAGGGTACATGTGCACAATGTGCAGGTTTGTTACATATGTATACATGTGCCATGTTGGTGTGCTGCACCCATTAACTCGTCATTTACATTAGGTATATCTCCTCATGCTATCCCTCCCCCTCCTCCCCTCCCCAAGACAGGCCCTGGTGTGTGATGCTCCCCACCTTGTGTCCATGTGTTCTCATTGTTCAATTCCCACCTATGAGTGAGAACATGCGGTGTTTGGTTTTCTGTCTTTGTGATAGTTTGCTCAGAATGATGGTTTCCAGCTTCATCCATGTCCCTACAAAGGACATGAATTCATCCTTTTTTATGGCTGCATAGGATTCCATGGTGTGTATGCACAATGATAGTTTTACATTTCTTGTGTCTAATAAGACAAAATCAAAGTGGAAAATGCTATATTAGAGTTAGCATAAGGGAAAGAGAGAATTTATTGACTCTTATAAGTGGAAATCTGAAATTGGAACTGGACTTATCTTTATTGCTTTGAATTTAAGAGGGACATCTTTCTTCTAGCCAAATTTGCCTAATATTGGGGAAGAAACTGATTGTGTCTGTTTGGGATGCCGGATTCTACATCAGTGACAGTGGGCGGGAAACTGTAAGCATTTATGTACTGGAAAATGAGGAGTCCTGTTCTGTGTAATTTGCCCAAACTAAGAGAAAAGTCTTAAATTCACGAATGTTGGGGTTTCCTCCCTGGATGACCCGGCAGATGTCTATACATTGATTTCCCTATTTAACAACCTCCACCATGTACTCAGAGATACCAGTCAGCCTTTTGTTTTGTTTTGTTTGAGACAGTCTCTCACTCTGTCGCCCAGGCTGTAGTGCAGTGGCGCAATCTCGGCTCACTGCAACCTCCATCTCCTGGGTTCAAGCAATTCTCCTGCCTCAGCCTCCCTAGTAGCTGGAATTACAGGTGCCTACCACCACACCTGGCTAGTGTTTGTACTTTTAGTAGAGGCAGGTTTTCACTATGTTGGCCAGGCTGGTCTCGAACTCCTAACTTCAGCTGATCCTCCTGCCTTGGCCTCCCAAAGTGCTGGGATTACACGTGTGAGCCACCTCACCCGGCCCAGTCAGCGTTTTAATTTCCTACTCTGCAACATCAGCAAACATCTAAGAATGACTAGACTACTAAGGGAAGCAGTAATGTAAAAGTAGACACCAGAACTAACAGAGAGAAAGATAACGTCTGTGAAGGGGAGAAGAAAATCTAAAAAACATTCATAGCCTCAGGGATATAATAGAAAATTTTACATCCACATAACAAAAACAGGATAGGATGAAAACGGAGACTATTACAAGCATTAAAAAAAAAAAAAAACTTTTATAAATTAAAATGTAAAACTCAATGGAAGGGTTAGAGAGAAAGTTGAGGAAATATCCCAGATGGTGGATAAACAAAATAAAGTGATAGAAGGTAAAGGGGAAAATTACGGAAATTAAAGAAGTCTAGCATTTGAATGACTCTTAGAATGAAAGAGAAAATGGAGATGAGGAAATTAGCAGTAATTCAATAAAATATCCTAGAGCTGAAGAACCTGAATTTCAATCTTGAAAGAAGTCACTCACCCATAGGATGCCACCAGGCACATTATTGTGAGATTTCAGAATGTCAAAAAGTCCCCTAATTAGGACAGCATCAGACACCTCAACGATGGAAGCCAGACGGCCATGGAGGGAAGCCATCAAGATTCTGAGGGAGGATGTTTTTCCAACGTAGAATTCTTTTTTTTTTTTCCATCACCCAGGCTGGAGTGCAGTGATCTCGGCTCACTGCAGCCTCCCGGGTTCAAGGAAGTCTCCTGCCTCAGCCTCCCAAGTAGCTGGGATTGCAGATGCATGCCAGCATGCCAGGCTAGCTTTTGTATTTTTAGTAGAGATGAGGTTTCATTATGTTGGCCAGACTGGTCTCAAACTCCTGACCTCAGGTAATCCACCCACCTCAGCCTCCCAAAGTGCTGGGATTACAGACATGTGCCACTGTGCCTGGCCCAGCATAGAATTCTCTACCCACCTAAACTAGTGGTGAAATAGAATAGGTTAAAGACATGCCACCCATCTAGAGTTTCCACATAAATCCTTTCTTAGGAATCTATTGGAGGGTGTGTTTCTTCGTCAGGAGCCAGACACTAAGAGGGAAGCAGACAAGAGGCCCTCTGTATAATAGAGGGAGGGAATTATTTGATCCTATAATTTAACTTCTTGGATTCTACATTAAGGAGACATCAGAGATATAGGATTTCTGACTGAGAGTCGTGACTAGAGTGCTACTTATCATGGTGAAAAAATAATATAAACAGCTTTAATGGGCGGCAGCAGAGGCATGGTAAATACATGACCTTATTCATTTTATAATAAAAATTATCCAACCATTTCAAGTCATGTTTTCAGAGAATCTTAATGACACGAGAAATTCCCTCTGTGTAATGCAAAATGAAAAATGGATTAGAATTCCCAATTCTATATGAACTAAACAACAATAACAACAAAATCCACAGAGAAACTGTCAGGAGGAGATACTATAGAAACAAAAAATTGATTATCACTGAGTATTAGAATTACAAGTGATTTTAATTTCTTTATAATGTTACTTTTCAAGATTTCTACCAAGAGCATGTCTATCTCTTATAGGAAGGAAAAAACTAAATGTTGTTGAAAAAGTCAAAGTGGGACACGTCGTTTGCCAAAGTGAATCAATTTTGCAGCCACCTGGGTGGACGTAGGGGAAGTCTTCCAGTG
>NW_026652277.1:7080175-7084623 GCF_009828535.3 Hylobates moloch | reverse complement strand
CGGGTTCAAGCGATTCTCCTGCCTCAGCTTCCCGAGTAGCTGGGATTATACGCGCGTGCCACCATGCCCGGCTAATTTTTCTATTTTTAATAGAGACAGGGTTTCACCATGTTGGTCAGGCTGGTCTAAAACTCCTGACCTCGTGATCCACCTGCCTTGGCCTTACAAAGTGCTGGGATTACAGGCGTGAGCCACTGCGCCCGGCCACTGTGCTACTCTTTCAGTAGCTTTCTTGTTAGTCTTTGTATTGTCACTCTTCAGTTTTATTGATTGATTGACTGAATCAGAGTCTCACTCTGTTGCCCAGGCTGGAGTGCGATGGTGTGATCTCAGCTCACTGCAACCTTAGCCTCCCAGGTTCAAGTGATTCTCCTGCCTCAGCCTCTCAAGTAGCTGGGATTACAGACACATGCCATCAAGCCCTGCTAATTTTTGTATTTTTAGTAGAGACAGGGTTTCACCATGTTGGTCAGGCTGGTCTCGAACTCCTGACCTCAGGTGATCCTTCGCTTCAGCCTCCCAAAGTGCTGGGATTACAGGCATGAGCCAACACACCTAGCCTTGAGTTCTATTTAAAATGATTGATTTGATGCATTTAAATTTTACAGTCTCAGATTACCGTTCTGTAGTGTCTGGTTAGAGGCAAATGGATAATTAGGAGTCATAAGACTTGAGCAAACTTTTCCCTTTTTAATAACTGTCTATAAGCCACTGACATTTAACTGATTTATTAATAGCTACATTCATGGACTTTTTTTTTTCTTTATAGAAAAACTTGGTACATGACTACATTTTTGAGGTGGAATGATTTTCTTGAATTTATAAATGAATGAAAAAAAGCAGATAGTCTTTGTATGACACACTTAATAGTTTCTAAGATGTTTCTCCTTTGACATTTTCCATTGATATAAAAATGCAGCTGATTTAATAAAAACCTATGCTGTGTTAGGAAGTTTGCCATGAATCATTTGTGGAATATTAGGGGGAAACTGTTAAGTCGCCTTTTGAAGTTTCTTAGATTTAAAAATTCATGAGTTTTAACTAGCTTGACATTATTACCTTAAAACTTTTAAGAGAGCCAAGAATTGATGGTTGTTTAGGACATGTTCCAAGCTCTCAAATACGGCTCTCCAGTGCAGTGGTCTTGCTGGGCTGCCCACCTTCTACCCACATGTGCCTAGTTCAATTCAAGATCATTAAAATTAAAATTCAGGTCCTCAACAGTACTAGATACGTTTCCAGTGCACAGTAGCCACATGTGGCTAGTGGTTACTGTACTGGACCAAGCAGATATAGATTAGGCAGTGCTGGCCTAGATGCATTCAACATAGATAATGAGCCCCCAGTTATGTCTGGCTAGTTGAAAAGCAATATCTAATGCGTGTTCTTCCTCACTTGTGTTCTTCCTAAGAAGGCTTTGCTTAACCTGTGCTAGCATTACTCTATTCTTTGACTATACCTCAAATGAAAGGAGAAGGAAAAATAGGGTTGAGAGGGGAGGATGCTTATTGTATTAAATTTGCTTCAAACATAAAGGGATAATCTGAATGCAGAAAATGTACAATGAATCGTAATAACACCTGGATTGATAAAATTTTAGATTCGAAAAGGGTGATTGCATCTCATCAAGCCGTCTGATTGAACTGATGAGAAATTCGAGGAACAGAGAGGTTAAGTAATTTGCTTATGTCACACAGCGACATAGCGGCCTTGTTGCTCCCTTACTCTGCAAGCTCTCTTTTCTTCTCACTGCTCCAAGATAACTCTTGTAAGAAGTTCCAGTACCAGAATTCTGTTGTCCAACAGAGACAAAAGGAGCCAATTATAGTAGAGTTAACTTTGTACAAAACCACAAAGTGTATTGTATAAAACAGGAAGTTACCTTTTATAAGCCCAGTCTTCTGAACTTTTTTATATTGTCTTTGGAAAAAACTGTTACTTTAATTAATAGACACTTTTACTTTGTTCTTGAAATTACATATAGCTTAAGAAACAAAAGGAAATATGCTTTCTTTTAATAGTAGCCTTTTTGGGAGGTTAGGGTGTTGTAGTTAGGAAAAGGCTTTTTAAAAATATCCTGTTTCTATTTTGCAAAGCTTATGGGTGGAGCAGTTGTTATCACCAAGATTTGCCCCTCTCACCCCCCAAAAAAATCCCACTGAATGTAAATAGAAATTTCTTTGATGTGGGTTATTATTCTCATATTTGATAGGTTTCCCCAAGAATTATCTGTTTCCACAGACACTGCATAGGTTCCATTAGTTGCTGTGGAAAGTGAAGTAATTTATTCTAGGAACTGTGACTGTGTGCTGTGAAAAGATTTCATTTTGTTAGCATAATTTCTACGGCGTTCTGTTGATGGGGCCTCTCAAATACTTCTTGGACCTGTTCCCTTCATTTCTTCTCCACTGTCTTAGTTCAGATCCTGGCCTGCACTTCCGTGTTTTTAGTCTGTTTCCATTCATCCGTCTCGCCCACGGCTCCCTGAGTGCTTCTTCCGAAACAAACCTGATCATTTCACTTCCTGGAACAACACGCTGCCACGTCCACTCCATCTGCAGAGTGACACGCAGGGCTCGGGCCCTTACTGTAGCAAATGTTTTCTTCTCACCTGGGCTCAGCCTGCCTCTCTGTTCTCACCCCAAGTCTTTGTTCAGATATCACTTCCTAAGGTCTTGCCTGACTGTCACCTAAATAATTATCATCCTTCTAGCCAGGTGTGGTGGCTCATGCCTATAATCCCAGCACTTTGGGAGCCAGAGACGGGCAGATCACTTGAGGCCAGGAGTTCGAGACCAGCCTGGCCAACATGGCGAAATTCCGTCTTTACTAAAATACAAAAAAAAAAAAAAAAAAATTAGCTGGGTATGGTCAGGCACACCTGTAATCCCAGCTACTCGGGAGACTGAGGCAGGAGAATTGCTTGAACCTGGGAAGTGGAGGTTGCAGTGAGCCAAGATTGCGCCATTGCACTCTAGCCTAGGGGAACAAGAACAAAACTCCATCTTAATAGTAATAATAATAATTCTTATTTGTTTGCCTGATCTTTTCTGCTTCATTTTTCCCTATAGCACTTATCACCATCTAACAGGCTATATCGTCTACTAATTAAAAAAAAACAACTCCATTGGCTCTTTTTCCCAATTAGGATGAGATCTCTACCAGGGCAGGAATTTTGTTTCGTTTTGTTACAGACGCCTTCCCATGCCTAGAACAGTGCCTGACATGGAATGGGGGATCAGTACATATTTGGGGATGAATGGGCGTGATGCCACTTGCTGCACAGTTGTGTCTCCCACTCTCTCCCTTGAGGCATCTTAGACTTTTTCCCAAGGGTCTGCCATGCTGTTTGCTGCTGGTACCTCCACGTTTAATGGCTTTTCTACCTTCCTGAGTCTCTGAAGGCTGTGCTTCTATTTGCTCCTTCGATTTCCTCTTTTTTTTTTTTTTTGAAACAGAGTTGCTCTGTCACCAAGGCTAGAGTGCAGTGGGAGCCATCTCAACTCACTGCAGCCTCCACCTCCCAGGTTCAAGCGATTCTCCTGCCTCAGCCTCCTGAGTAGCTGGGATTACAGGTGCACACGACCATACCCAGCTAATTTTGTGTGTGTGTGTGTTTTGTGTTTTTAGTAGAGACAGTGTTTCGCCATGCTGGCCAGGCTGGTCTCAAACTCCTGGCCTCAAGTGATCTGCTCGCTTTAGCCTCCCAACGTGCTGGGATTACAGACGTGAGCCACCATGCCCATCCCCCTTTGGTTTCCTCTTATCCTCGGCTCCTCTGGGCATTTCCTCTTGAGCCTTTCCTAATTTTCTGTTCCATTTTGATGCACCCCCCGGCCCACCCAAGCTCGCCTTCCTATCCTTGTTGATATTTACATCTTGTCTTTTGTGGGATTCCAGGTGCATTCTTGGTGGACTTGGTGGTGGTTGTGTATGCGGTTGGACGGACAGACTTGCTTTTAGCAGCCACTTGTCCTTGCTGGCAGCCACTGGTATTTATATGTCTGTCCCCAGTGCCCAATGTGGTGTCTGGCATAAATAAATCAGATGTTCCCTTACTACATACACAAGAAAATTGCATGGTATCAGCGCTTATCTGTCTGGCATTAGTTTAAAATTGTATGTGTCTTAGAATTTGCTAAGAAAAGTTTACTATAAGCTCTTGAGGGAAGCTTTTCAGGAGGAATTAATTTGGAAAAAAATGATCCATGCCTAGGAGTGTTGAGTGCCCGCAGGGCAGATGACACTGTATGGAGTCCCCACCACTCCCTAGTTTAGTATTCTTTCTTTTCATTACCCCTTCCCCATAATAGGTGCTCAGTTATTAAAAATCGATGATTTAAGAAAAAATATAAAAGTCATAGCTGCATTATGGGAAATGTGGATAATGGGGGAAAGGGAACTGTAATTGACTGGTTAGGGCATGGGTTCTGGAGCCAGTTGTGTGG
>NW_026652277.1:6903511-7070145 GCF_009828535.3 Hylobates moloch | reverse complement strand
CCCCCCCACACACAATCACACCCATCCATCCACCCACCCATCCACCCATCCTTACACTCACACCCACCCCACAGCCATACACACGCACCCACACTCACACACATCCATCCACCCATCCACACATACAGCCACACACACCCACACTCACACCCGTCCATCCACCCACCCATCCACCCATCCATACACTTACACCCACACTCACACCCATCAGCTACCCATCCATACACTCACACACACACCCATCCACATACACATGCACACACACACACACCCGTCCAACCACCCATCCACACACACACACTCCCACCCATTCACATACACACCCACCCCCACATACACATCACCAACCCCCCCCACACACAAAATTTTGGGGGTACACACACAACTTAGATTCTTTGTTGTTCTTTCGTACTCTTTCCTCCTGTGCCACCTCCCCTATGTCCCGTGATACATTACTACAGGGGTTCCCAACCCCCCGGCCACAGATTGGTACTGGTCTGTGTGGGCTGTTAGGAACTGGGCTGCACCACAGGAGGTGAGTGTCAGGCGAGGGAGCTGAGTTTCATCCGTATTTACAGCTGTTCCGCATTACTCACATTACTGCCTGAGCTTCACTTCCTGTCAGATCAGCAGCGGCATTAGATTCTCATAGGAGCGTGAAACCTATTGTGAACTGCATGTGCCAGGGATCTAGGTTGCATGGTCCTTATGAGAATCTAATGCCTGATGATCTGTCACTGTCTCCCATCACCCCCAGATGGGACTGTCTAGTTGCAGGAAAACAAGCCCAGGATTCCCACTGATTCTATATTATGGTAAGTTCCAGAATTATTTCGTTATATAGTACAATGTAATAATAATAGAAATAACACAATAAATGTAATGCACTTGAATTGTCCCCAAACCATCCTCCCGTCCCCTGTATCTGTGGAAAAATTGTCTTCTACAAAACCGGTACCTAATTGTCTTCCACAAAACCAGTCCCTGGTGCCAAAAAGGTTGGGGACCACTGTGTTACTGTCTCCCTAACAAGTGACTACACTCAAGTGACTAAAGTTTTTCCTTGAGAAAATTATGGGATCGAAGAAAAATCAAACCTGCTTGGGTGTTTTCTCTCTCTCTTTTTTTTTTTTTGTTGTTGTTGTTGTTGAGACAGAGTCTCTCTCTGTTGCCAGGCTGGAGTGCAATGGTGCAATCTCGGCTCACTGCAACCTCTGACTCCCTGGTTCAAGTGATTCTCCTGCCTCAGCCTCCCAAGTAGCTGGGACTACAGGCGCCCGCCACCATGCCCGGCTAATTTTTGTATTTTTAGTAGAGATGGGGTTTCACCGTGTTAGCCAGGATGGTCTCGATCTCCTGACCTCGTGATCCGCCCGCCTTGGCCTCCCAAAGTGCCGGGACTACAGGGTGGGGGGGCCTTTTTCTAAGGAAAGCTCAAATCACAGTTGAGATCAATAACCGACACCCAAGTCCTGTAAATGAAATAGACACAATATAAAATTACTCTTTCTCCCGGGAACACTGAATATGTGATTAGAATAAGCCCAGGGAGAGGAAATAGCCCAGGATCTGTGGCCTCCCCAGCAGACACCATAGACGCATCATCCCGGAGGACACCAAGAAGGAAGTGCGCTGAAATTCCAGTGCTGGGATTCCAGGCGTTGTCAGTTGCTGTGATAAAAGCAAGCAGAACAATATGCTGACACAGTGTTCAGTAGATTCCTTGACATTCTTTTTATAGGCCTGCAACATGAAATTTCCTGATGAAGTCTATAGATAAAGCAGTGTTGCACATTTAGACAGGGTGAGCCTCAGTGGAGAGAATTACGCTGAAAATGTGAGCTTGATTCTTCTTCTTGGCATTTGGTATTAACTGGAGAACCACAGAGTCTTCTATTTGGGAAGGAAAGGAGTCAACATTTTTCTTAGAAAAATTCAGGCCTCACCCTTCACGCTGGGAAGTGGTCCTGTGTGACTCAATGGTATTCCCTTTTCTTCCTAACCCTCCTTTGAATAGCTGTGGCTTCCCCTGGCTAGGTGATTTTTATGTGTGTGTGTGTGTGTGTGTGTGTGTGTTTCTCCTAGAGTAACTCTGGCCATCGGGTAGTTGGATGAGCCAGGAGGACCTTTGTGCCATGAGGACTGTCCCTGCCTATGGGGTGGCTCTGCAGTTGTGAGCTCAGATCCTAGGCAGGTGGCCACGGTTCCTTTCTGAGTTGTTTGCACAGATGCTTCCGATGAATATACTCACGGTGGAACTATTTTCTAAATCTTATGATAGTATGAAATGACTATCAGTATTTACAAGAAGAAAGACTTAATGTCTTCTTTCTGTCTCTTTCCACATTAAAAAAAATATCTAGCATCTAAGAAGGTGCTCAGTAAGCATTCACCCTGAATCTGCCAATTCCCGGTTCCTTTATTGGTGTAGTGGGCACAGACTTTAATATTCAGCCTTGTAAAGTCAGCCTTGTTTCAGATTGTAAAATTGTACAAGCCCAAGATTTTATTCCTTAAAGATGTATGGGCCGTTTGTTTGTTCCATTTTTCACTCTAACGTCACTTACACTCCAGCTTCTAGTAAGGTATAGTGAGGTATTCTTTTTATGTTTGTTATGAAATATTCTCGCCTCATAAATAGCTTTCTGTTTTCTAAAACTGGATCACTGCTAATGAACATGACTGTTTTCTTTTAAATTGTGCAATTTTCTTAGTAGCTTTTCCTCGTCGGTTTTCATGACATCATGGGGAAATACCTCCCACTGGGTCATTTACATGGAGGGAGATTGTCAGAATTTCCTTGATAAAATGTTTATGGGTTTAAGAGGTTTATGAATCAGCTATAAATATTTGCTCTGGGTTTATGAGACCTCTCCCCATAAACATTTTGTGTGTTTTTCTATTGCTCATTGAAATGTCTTCGGAGAATCAGCTCCTTGGGGCACATAGGCCTGGGGAAGGGTTGTACGTGACTCATTTCAAAAGGCTGTATTGTGAATAACCCTACATTTTGTGCTTGACTTTGTTATAATGCACAGTTCAAGTCATCAGTGCTGCGCATGAAGGTTTGAGTTTTTTTTTTTTTTTTTTTTTTGAGACGGAGTCTTGCTCTGTCGCCCAGGCTGGAGTGCAGTGGCGCGATCTCGGCTCACTGCAACCTCCGACTCCCAGGTTCACGCCATTCTCCTGCCTCAGCCTCTCCGAGTAGCTGGGACTACAGGCGCCCGCCACCACGCCCGGCTAATTTTTTGTATTTTTGGTAGAGACGGGGTTTCACCGTGGTCTCGATCTCCTGACCTCGTGATCCGCCCGCCTCGGCCTCCCAAAGTGCTGGGATTACAAGCGTGAGCCACCGCGCCCGGCCCAAGGTTTGAGTTTTTTAAAATCCCATTCTGAGTCTGACTTTTGGTTACCTTTTTAAGTGTTTTCTTTAGACCAGCAGAGAGTGACAGAGCTACTGTTCTACTGATTCCTGCAGGGGAGACACAGTGGCACCCTCTGACCTCCTGGTTAACTTGACTGAATGAAACTGTGTGCGCTGGAGTCTGTAGAACCCGTTATACTGGGAAATGTAGTTGTAATGAATTAAAATTTGACAGAAGCAAAACTTTTGGTAAAATTCTAACAGCATAGATTAGAATTGTGTGGAGAATAAAGAACTGCAACCAGCGGTCTCAGAGTTGAGGTTGAAAATTGGAGGCTGTGGTCTCCCCTGGTCTGAAGTGATGGAATCATCGAATCTTTGTGGGTAATGGGATGGGTTCACTAAAGCCTCTCATCCCGGGTGCTGGTGACTGCAGGCAGTTTCTGAGGTTCTGCCTCCACGTGCATGTTTCCTTTGTTTTGTTTTGTCGAGATGGAGTCTCGCTCTGTGACCCAGGCTAGATTGCAGTGGCACAATCTCAGCTCACTGCAGCCTCCGCATCCTGGGTTCAAGTGATTCTCCTGCCCCAGCCTCCTGAGTAGCTGAGATTATAGGTGCGTGCCACCACCCCTGGCTAATTGGTGTATTTTTAGTAGAGACGGGTTTCACCATGTTCGCCAGGCTGGTCTTGAACTCTTGACCTCAAGTGATCTACCTTCCTTGCCCTCCAAAGTGCTGGGATTACAGGATGAGCCACTGCGCCCAGCCTCGATTTGCATGTTTCTGATTTGCAGGAATGAGTCATCCAGGACAACTTGTCCCGTTTTTCAGCAGCTGTCATTCTTGGAGTCCTATGCAGAACCTCGTGCCTCCTTCAGCCCAGGACTGAGTTTCATGCTGATGTCTTCTTCCCAGGTTCTCTTCTTCTTCCTCACACACAGGTTCTGGGAGCTCAGTCCACTCTTCTCCTCTCTGCAGGTGGCCATGGCTTCCTGTGTCTTCCCCTTTCCTGCTTTTTTGGCTGTAGACTGTTTCAGGGTTCACCAACATGGAGAGACAGATTCATCACTTTGAAACCTCCCTAGGATTCTGCAGGAGACACTGGTGGTGGTGGTGGTTTCTGGTGCATGATACAGGTGGGAGAAGGAGGGGGAAAGTACTTCATAAGAGCTCCAGCTTTGGACTCCTGACCCTGACGCTGGACAACGGTGGCTCAGGGTGATTCCCTGTCCTTTTTGAGCTCTCAAGATTGTCCCTGTGAGTATGCATCCATCATGGTTCTTGGGAGGATTGTGAGGCAATACCTGTAAACCACTGTTTCAGTCTGTTTTGTGTTCCTATAACAGAATACCTGAGTCTGCATAATTTATAAAGAAAAGGTTTATTCAACTCCCAATTCTGGTGGCTGCAAAGTCTAAGATGGGCAGCTGCATCTGGTGAGGGCCTCAGGCTGTTTCCGCTCTTGGCAGAAAGAGGAAGGGGAGCAGGTGTGTGCAGAGAGATCACATGGAAAGAGGAAGCAAGAGAGTAACCAAGGAAGCTAGGGTCTTAACAACCCACTCTCGAGGGAACTCATGCATTCCTTCGAGAGCCAGAACTCACCCCCGAGGCAGGACATTAACCTATTCATGAGGGATCTGTCCCCATGACCCAGACACCCCCTGCTACACCTCAGCTCCCAGCACTGCCACATTGGGAATCAGATTGCAACATGACTTTTGATGGGGACAGACCACACTCAAATCATAGCAAGCCTTGAAGCAGAGAGGTGACACTCGAACACAGAAGAGCTCTTAGGATGTTCCCAGGAGGGTGGTGGCTGCTTTGTAGAGCTGGAAGTTACTGACACAGGCTAGGGCAGGCAGGGGGCTGCAGGAGGGTCTGGTTCAAGCTGAGGCCAGACAAGGAGGATGGAAAGAAGCTCTGGACTTTCTCTGCAGCGAGTTTGCTATCCTTAGATACTGCATCAGGACGTTGGGGCAGAGCAATAGTGCTGAGCTGACACCTCTGACGAGTGCATCAGAAAGCAAATTTGGTAAGAGGTGCCCAGTGCCACTGGGAGGCAGAGGATTGTCAGCAGAGCCATCAGGTGCCACCCTGAGGTGTTTTCCAGGAGCCGACTGCTTTCTCTCTAGTTCACTTCACTATGTCTGTGAAACAATAAACTTCTTGGTGTCATCCATTCTTCACTGGAGGCTGCAGGACCTGTTGACTTTTTTTTTCAGGAAGTGCATTTCTGTTTGAAGGGCTTCAATCCCTGGGTGGGACCGAATGTTAGTGTACCACCAAGGAAAGGTTTTCTCTCCTGATGGCTTTTTCTTTTTCTTTTTTGGATGCTTGACTATAAGTCACTTTATTGAGGCAAAAGTTGAGGAGGCCATTCTAAGCAACTTGGGCTTAGAAGGCAAAATTTAAAATAGCCTTTCAGTTCAGCTCTTCTGACTTTACAAAAATGATCCTCTTCCCTCAATTTCTGAGAGTAAACAAAGTATTAAGAGAGACTTACTTTTCCTACTTAAAATTAAAAAATTTCAAGAAGGCCGGGCGCGGTGGCTTATGCCTGTAATCCCAGCACTTTGGGAGGCTGAGGAGGGAGGATCACCTGAGGTCGGGAATTCGAGACCAGTCTGCCCAACATGGTGAAACCCCATCTCTACTAAAATTAGCCGGGCGTGGTGGTGCAAGCCTGTAATCCCAGCTACTCGGGAGGCTGAGGCAGGAGAATCACTTGAACCTGGAGCGTGGAGCTTGCAGTGAGCCGAGATCGCGCCACTGCACTCCAGCCTGGATGACAGAGCAAGATTCCATCTCAAAAATAAATAAATAAATAATAAAAATTAAAAAAAAATAAAAATTTCAAGTAGACAAAAAGTAGTGATAGTCTCCAAAAGAAGGCATTCTTATTTGGCGCCATGTCCCCTAGCCCATCTGACAGAATCGGATATCAGTTCTGCACCAGCCACAAGACGGAAAGCAGAATTTACTTTTGGCCAGTAACACAGGCTCTTGTTTCTAGAAGATAAATGGGTTGAACATCAGCATCCGTTGGACATTATTGCAGGAAGATCATCTAAGCTTTTGAAACTCTCATGTGCATTTTGGACAGCTCTTTCTGTTGTGTGTTCTTATCATGGCCTTGCCAATTGGTTCAAACAATGTTTACAGCTTATTATTTCCATTTAAAATGATACCATCACATTTATGCCATGTGTATGTTAAAATGCATTATTTGATGATTTTTGACCATACAAGTTTTATCTTATATGTAGCCTTAAATGTTTGGGGAATTGCTTGATTTCCTTTAAGCCTGGGTGTGTGGATTTGTGAAATTCAAATAGTTATGATTTTGGCTGGGCATGGTGGCTCGTGTCTGTAATCCCAGCACTTTGGGAGGCCGAGGCAGGTGGATTACCTGAGGTCGAGAGTTCGACACCAGCCTGGCCAACATGTAGTGAAACCCTGTCTCTACTAAAAAATACAAAAATTTGTTGGGCTTGGTGGTGCATGCCTTTAGTCCCAGCAACTTAGGAAGCTGAGGCAGGAGAATTGCTTGAACCCAGGAGGTGGGAGGTTGTAGTGAGCCGAGATTGCACCACTGCACTCCAGCCTGGGTGACAGAGCAAGACTCTGTCTCTCAAAAAAAACAAAAAACAAACAAACAAAAACCCCTACAAATAGTTACGATTTTACGAGCCATGTTGTGAATTTGATTGTATTTCTCTTTATTCCTTGTGATTGGAGAAACACATGCTCTGTTGGTTTCTGCCAGAGTGTCAGGCCCCAACAGCTCTGTCCTGGCAGTAGGTAGGAATTAGGAGCCCTGGACTGGCCAGGCATCAGGAGTGTCGGGCAGCTGGTTGGTTTGCGTTGTTGACTGGCTGGGTGGCCCCACACACTTGAGCAATTCTTTTGGGCCTCATTTTCTCTTTTTCCCCTTAAAATGATGCCAGAGTCAGTGCTTTATCTTTATAACAATTAGTGCTGTTCTCCGTATACATCACAGCCTACATCACAGCCCTTACTCAGCATGTGATGGGTTCCTTCGCCTTGCCCTCCAACCTCCCTGCAGGCTGGGATGTCTACTGCAGCTAATTTCAGACTAATACACGAACATGTAGCAAATAAGCGTTGGAACACGTCTCATGTTATTTACCCCAGAGAACCCAGTGTTCCCCTTGATTTCATCAGTGCAGTCAAAGCGGAATGTCCCGTGGTTTCCTTTCTTTAGTCAACACCTCTAAAATCAGCAGACTGAAGCTTTGCAAAAAATTCATTAATATCCTTCTAAACTGTGGAAATAGCTTGCGTCTTGCATGAAGGATTTTCTGGTCTCAGTTGCAGGCCAGCACCTTCCTGTCCTCCACTCCAGTACTGATATTCTGTTCTTTTGTTTTTCAACAGAAGAAGGCTCAAGCTTGGAGGAAACTGGCTTTAACTGGGGAGAATATTTGGAAGAGACAGGAGCAAGTGCCGCTCCCCACACATCATTCAAACACGTATGTAAAGCAGCTTGTGTCCTCTTCTCTGTGTCTAGAAAGCGGGAAGGGAAGGAATTTACAGGGAGAAGCCAGGGAACTCAATGGAAGAAGGGCAGTGGAAAGAGGGGAATTCATGGCCAGGCATGGCGGCTCACACCTGTAATCCCAGCACTTTGGGAGGCTGAGGCTGAGGCTGGCAGATCACTTGAGTTGAGGAGTTCGAGACCAGCCTGGGCAACATGGCAAAATCCCATCCCAACAAAAAAATATAAAAATCAGCTGGGTGTGGTGGTGCATGCCTGTAGTCCCAGCTACTTGGCGTGCTGAGGTGGGAGGGTCACTTGAGTCCAGGAGGTGGAGATTGCAGCGAGCCAAGATTGTGCCACTGCACTCCGGCCTGGGTGATAGAGTGAAACCCTGTCTCAAACAAAAAGGCAAGAGGGAGATTCAGCCAAGATTTCTTAGGAAGAAGGAGGAGACCTGGAAGTCAGCTTGGTTTCCCTGGATAGCTACAGGGAATATAGACCACAGGTAAGGTCAGCTTGAGTAAGTAAAGAGCCGGAAAACTAAACCAGTAGGTGTAATGTATTCTTAGTAGGTGTAATGGCTATATGTTTTCAGCTTCAATTAATATTTTGATTTTGAAAAAGCTCATAAAAGATTTCCAGCCATTTATTGGCAGATGAGTCAGATTAGAGGAACTAACCATAAATATGATGAAAACATTTGGATCCAACCAAAAAAGCCATTCTCATTAATAATATTTCTTTGGATGATGCAAATAGCATGTCCAGCACTGAGCAAGTCCTAGAAAATTAAAAAAAAGTCAGTTTTTATCAGGGTTTTGCTTTGGTGTAAGATACTGGTAATATATAATATCATTAGCAGGGAAAAGACTAACTCACCTGGGTCCTAAGAAGTTGGGTCCTGGAAATTTAGTCTTTAATTTTTGTTTTAATAGAAATAGAAATGGAGATTTAACTCTGAGAAACATTTTTCACTTTGTCCGTGCACGGCAAAGATTCAGCCTGAGTTTCATCAATAAATCGGGGCACTTTCTTAACCTGTTCTTCCTTTTGGCTCCTTGGCTGAATGAGGAAGACAGAACTTTGATTCTTTATTTTTTATTTATTTATTTTCTGTTAGCTGGGTCTCGCCATGTTGCCCAGGTTGGCCTCGAACTCCGAGCTCAAGCAGTCCTCCTACCTCAGCCTCTCGAGTAGCTGAGATTACAGGCATGCACCATCATGCCCGATTTGATTCCTTATTTTAATACAACATTTTATTCTTTTTAGAGGTGAAGTGTTCTTTCCAAAAGGAATTTAAGATTTTTATTAAATTTCTGTGACCCTGAAAAGGTAGATCATGTTTCCATTTCTCTTTATACTCATCATGCTGTATTTACTAGTTTATTATGAATGTGACTGTGGCTGTTTAGTAAAACCAAGAGCTAAATATTAAAACATAGCAAAGCTTTCAAGCATATGATGTGGTTATGGTCCTGCAAAAGCCATTGTAACATTTACATCTTAAGATGCTGAGATGATTTGGCAGTTGCCTTAGGCAGTTTGGGGAAGAGACATTGATCACAATTTTTCCTTCCTTTCTGTACTGAGAAGTTGTCAATTTCTCTCTGTAGGGAGTCACTCCCATTTTCTTTGATTCAGTCAATCCTCCCACCTCCCTTTTAATCACAATATAGTGTCCTGGGGGCCAGAGCTGGAGGCTGTCCTTCAGGATGCAGAAGTCCCCAGGTCTGTATGCCAGGTTTAAAGGAGAAGTAGCCTCAGACTCATGCAAGTGTGATTGATAATTCTGTCATCTCCTTTAAGCAGTGGCCACTTGTGGACAGCAGATATGTCAGCTTTGCAATGTTAAGACCCATCAGGCTAGAAAGCGTTTTCTGGGGGTGAGGGCTGGTAGATATCAATAGACTATCACCCTTAATTAAAAAACAAATTCATTTTCTAGGGCCGTGTTGTTCATGGAATAGCCACTGTCATGTGGTCCTCGTGAGTCCTTGAAAAGCGTGTAGTCCACATTCAGAGGTGCTCTGAGTGTAGAATACACACCAGGTTTCAGAGGCTTTATTCAAAAAAAAGAAAATTGGTCATTTCATTAATGTTTTTTATATTGATTACATGTTGAGGTGATAATGTTTTGGATATATTGGGTTAAAATATATCGTTAGAATTAAATTTATTCTTTTTTTTCTTAACGTGGCTGGCTGCAAATGTAAAGTTTAGCATGACATTTGTGGCTTCCATAGTATATTACTTAGATAAATACATGCCTATTTTAGAGCAACAGGAATATTGTTTGTAAGTGCCATATTTTTTAGTGGTCTTTGTCATCTTCTGGATGTATTATGTCTAGTTTAGTAATGGGTTTTCTCTATTTTTGATTCCTTAAGGTTGAAATCAGCATTCAGAGCAACTTCCAGCCAGGAATGAAATTGGAAGTGGCTAATAAGAATAACCCGGACACGTACTGGGTGGCCACGATCATTACCACGTGCGGGCAGCTGCTGCTTCTGCGCTACTGCGGTTACGGGGAGGACCGCAGGGCCGACTTCTGGTGTGATGTAGTCATAGCAGATTTGCACCCCGTGGGGTGGTGCACACAGAACAACAAGGTGTTGATGCCGCCGGACGGTGAGCCCCTGTTTCAAAGGCCTCGATTTACAAGCCGCCATCCTTCATGATACCTGTAGTGTTGCAAGGAGCAGACAGAACCTTGCGTAGAATCTCTCATGGTCTTAGTGCAAAGGTCTCCCAGTTCTTTCAGAGTGGTTCCTCAGGTGTCCTTAGCTGGACGGAGATCGGTGCATTTTCAGATGTCAGAGCTGGTGCTGACAATAGAGCCAAACTTGGCTTTCCGGAACTGAAAGTATGCCTAATCCTTAAATTACTTTTGGAGGGTAAGAAAGGAAGGCTGAAAGGACATCAGGAATTGAGGTCTTGCGTTTGGTGATTGGCCATGTTGCTTTTCTTCTGCTTTAGCAAGTCGACATTTTGAACAGTAACATAGAGCGCCTTAAGCAGGCTTCTCTAATAACTTTTCATCTGTCTTGTTGGGAGGCTGTCAGGGTGTCAAGCTTTTAGAAAACTGTACAGATGAGCACATGTACCCTAAAACTTAAAGTATAATTAAAAAAAAAAAACAAAAGAAAGAAAACCATACAGATGACAGAAAGGACATTGGTCTCAACGGAGTGGTCAAAGCCCATAGAGGTATGATCAGTTTAGTTGCTACAAAGCCACTGTTCTCTCCAGGGGCAGTTTAACCCCCAGGGGACACCTGGCAATGTCTGGAGGCATTTTTGGTCGGGGCCATGGGAGTTGCTACTACCATTTAGTGGGTGGAGGCCAGCGATGATGCTAAACCCCTGCAATGCACAGGACAGCCCCATAACCAATAATTACCAGGCTCAGCCTGCCAGCAGTGCTGAGGTGTAGAAAGCCTGCTGGAAAAGAATGGGCTGGACATGATAAATGCGTTGAAGGAATTCGTCTGATCCCGTAAGTGAGAAAACTGAGGGCAGCCAAATACGTGAATCTCGACACCCCACTCTCTGTGTTTTATTGTATGATAATGGCAGCAGCGATACTTGCAGGCTCTTGATGCCACCTTGCAAATGTGCGTGGTGTCCTCTTCGTAGCTAGCTGCCTATTTTCGTCTTGAAGTGACATGTAAACTTGGAGGGGTGAAATCCCCAGGTTCATTCTGTCTGTGGTATTTAGCCTTTCACAGTATCGGAGCTCTTTTTTTTTTTTTTTTTTTTTTGGTTATGATATATTGTTTTTCTGATTATTTGGAATAGCCTGTGGTTTTTTAACTACTCTTTGTTAGGTGTAATTGATAGCCTGCTAAGAAGGGGGTCATAAAATGGCTGGAGTTAAGAGTTGCATTTATGTGACATTTGTCAGGATCGAACCCATTGCCATGGCATTAGCTGACATTTTGACCCTTTATTGTCTCCAAAGAAAGAGAAAAAAGGTCTTCTTTCTTTCTTTCCTGCATTGGGTCTTTGCACCCGCTCTTTGCTATGCCGAGAACCTCCTTCCTTTCCGCGTCCTCCTCCTCCTCCAGCTGTCAGCGTGGCTCCCTCTTCCCCCTGCACCAAGGTTCACACTGTCTGTGCTCATAGGCCAGGTCACACCCTATCTGCACCACGTGGCTGCCTGCGCCTTCAGTGTTCATCACAGTTGCAGTTGTACTGTCTTTTCTTTTCTTTTTTAAGATCTAATTTACATGCCATAAAATTCACCACTTTAAAGTGTACAGTTCAGTGATGTTTTAGTATATTCACAAGGTTGTGCAACCGTTATTACTATGTAATTCCAGAACATTTTTTTTATCACCTCCAAAGTCACTCCCCATTCTCCCCCTTCCCGGAAAACCCTTGGCAAACACTAATGCACTTTCTGTTTCTGCAGATTTTCCTATTCTGGGCGTGTTACACGCATGAAATCCTATGCTGTGTGGCCTTTTGTGTTTGGCTTATTCTCCTAAGCATGGCGTCCTCAGGGCTCATCCTCATGGTAGCTTGTGTCAGAATTTCTTTCCTTTTTAAGGCTGAATCATATTCTCTGGCATGGATCGATCACATTTTGTTCTCCCTTCATCAGTGGGTGGACATTTAGACGCAGCTGTACTTCCCCTTGGGTGGTTCTTTGAACGGAGTAACACTTTATCCCCCCAGACAGTAAGCTGCATGGTGTGAACCCACTCATCTGTGTACACCAGCTCTAGCACGTGCTGCCTGTACTTGAGGAATTCTCAGTAAAGGTTCACTGAGTAATTGAGTGATGTACTGAAGAAGGTAAAAGTGCGGCTTACATGGCAGTCTGAAATAGCAAGGAAAAGAACAGTCGTTGTTACGAAGGGAGGAAGCACGTGCGCTCTCCTTCACCTTTCCTCCTCGAGCTGCCAATAGTACTGTGTGCACCTTCTCTCTGGACGTGCGAGCCTGGATTTCCAGCCTCTCTATTCAGGTGAGTGCTGGAGAATGGCTGTTAGTAAGTCAGGTTTTATTTTTAGTTCCCACTCCAGCTCTGCGTAAGCAAATTGTAGGGTCAGGAGGCACACCCTGGGAGGCACAGTGCATGCTCATGCTTTTGGTAATATCTGATTCACTCAGCCCCAGACCCAGCCTAAACGGGTCGTGAATGACATTGTTAGATCCGCCTTTGAATTAAAACCTCCACTGAGGTGAGAAGCTGTGGTGTAACGTTTGATTAATTTACCTGTGATTTCTGATCCGTTGTGAAATAAATCAGCCTTGATGGATGAATTGTACTGATGAAATATTGAAGAAATATCAGGTCTAGTTAGAGATTTAGAGACCTTCCCCCATCCCCAGCTCTGCACGCAGGTGCCACACATTTATGCCCCCGCACACTCAGGGGAGGTGTGTTCATGCCGGGGGCCAGATACAGGCTTGGGGGCACCAAGAGAAGGGCACACAGAGGGGGCACATAGAGTGGGTGGGAGCCTCAGGCCCCATCCTTATTGCTGACGGTTTTACCATCACATTCGTGACTCACTCTTCAAGTTTAACACTTGAGTCTTGAAAGGCCCTTGGAAAGGATTTAAGGTGGTTTCACTTTGTAATAGCTTCTCTAGTGAATAGTTTTAGAGACAAGTTCTGGGGTCTCGAATCTGAATACTCTAAGAGCTAATGGGTTCATTTGGTAAAAATGTATGCTGTCACTTGAGAAAGAGGGCAGAGTTTATTAATCAATTCTTCCTTCTCCCTCAGAAGACAAATGTGGCAGCAGTCACACTCTCAGAAACACCATCAAATTTGTATCCTACTGACTTTGTGCTATTAGACAAGACACAGCCACACTTAAAATGACAAGTTCAAAAAGAAAAATGAGAAAACCCTGGAAAAAGGGAAACCATAAATGTGATGGAAATATTTGAAGTCTTTTCAATTGTTAACAACTTATGCTAATTTGAGGAATTCTTCAGTGATACTTTTTAAAGAACTCAAAAACATTTAGTAGGTAATCAATATGACTTGGAAATCTTTAGTGTGGAGAGCAGAGTCAGGAAATAGCAGGTTCATGGGGCAAGAAGTTTTATTGATCGCTGTAGGACAGAATAATTATTGCTTTGTGGCCAGAGGCGGCAGTTGTTCCGGAGGGAATAGTAGAATCTATTTTTTGAACAAGGACTCTTGTTCGTGTGGTTTTTTTTCTGTCTTGGAGACCCGATACCATTGTAAATTCTGCAACCGTACCTGGTCGATCTTCGCTGTGGTTCAACTTGAAAGACACCGCAGAATATGAACAGGAGTTATAGCGATTCAGGGTGCATGATGTTTCTGTTTGGGAGGCTTCTTGGTGAGAGGGAGATTTTCTTACTGATTCTAGGAGTCAGGGTGGTATAAAGGGAGGGGCCTGTGGTTGCAGCCCAAGATCTGAGTTCTTATCTTGCCTTTGCCATTAACTTAGCTCCATGGGTGAGTCCCCTTCTTGGGGTTCTCATCTTTGCATGAGGGGTGTATTAGTCTGTTCTCATACTGCTAATAAGGACATACCTGAGACTGGTAATTTATAAAGAAAAAGAGGTTTAGGCAGGGTGCGGTGGCTCACACCTGTAATCCCAGCACTTTGGGAAGCCGAGGCGGGCGGATCATGAGGTCAGGCATTCAAGACAAGCCTGGCCAACATGGTGAAACTCCATCTCTACTAAAAATACAAAATTAGCTGGGCATGGTGGTGCATGCCTGTAATCCCAGCTACTTGGCAGGCTGAGGCAGGAGAATTGTTTGAACACAGGAGGCAAAGGTTGCAGTGAGCTGAGATTGCGCCACTGCACTCCAGCCTGGGCAACAGGGTGAGACTCCGTCTGAAAAAAAAAAAAGAAGAGGTTTAATGGATTCACAGTTCCACATGGCTGGGGAGGCCTCACAGTCATGGTAGAAGGCAAATTAGAAATGAGGAGCAAAGGCACGTCTTACATGGCGGCAGGTAAGACAGCGTGTGCAGGGGAACTTCCCTTCATAAAACCATCAGATCTCGTGAGACTTACTCACTATCATGAGAATAGCATGGGAAAAACCCATTCCCATGATTCCGTTACCCCCCACTGGTCCCTCCTACAACATGTGGGGAATTATGGGAGCCACAAATCAAGATGAGATTTGGGTGGGGACACTGCCAAACATATCAAGGGGGTTGTGGTATAGAATCTCTAAAGAGCTTTCTAGTCTGAAATGTCTAGGTTTGTGACCCTTGTGAAGGAAGAAAGGAAGGAGGGTTTGGGTGCTAGTTTTCCTATATAATGCACAAGGAATGGAGTTTAGTTTGGAGTTAAGATCCATGGACGTCTAGCCCAGGAATCTGTCCAAAGCACAGACATCAAGTTTCTGAATTACTGTTGGAGGTGATGACAGTTCAACAGATTGGGAGACACTGTCATTAGGTCAGCAAGTTACAGTGTGTGCCTGGGTAGAATTTTTCCCCATAAAGAATTGTAGACCCGAGTTCCCCATTGGAACCAGAGAACTGAGAGTTTTTAGCCCTTAGCTGAGTAATCAGCAGAAGCTGAGTCAAGTCAGTCGGTTGTGGATAACAGCCTGGGAGTGTTTGGGAATTTTGCCCTTGTTTCATGGGAGAAGGGAGAGAATGCCTTTCCTTGTCAGATGGAGGTTGTGGAGCTCCAGATCTTCGAGGACACTTTGGGATTGTCCAAAGTAGTTTTCTAGTAACTGGAGTCACTGCATTGAAAGAAAGTGGTTTTATTATCTTAGATGATAGTTTTACAGAGCACCTAGGACCCTGTGCAGTCCCATGTTTTCTTGCATTGCTCTTTTAAATTAATGTAAGCTGTGAATTAATGCAAGCCATCATTAGTCTGTGAAATGGTACAAGGAAGGAGAAACAGCATGGCGGCAGCTCCAGGAGATGTCATCACCAAGGGGATTCCCATCAGCAGGCAGAGCTCCATTAATAAAGACGCATTTAGAGACCTGGGCTCCGTGGCCAATTGGCCATTCAGAGAGCAGCGTTCCTGCTTGTGAGCTAATCGGGGCTAATCTTTCATATTAAAAGTATTAAGGAACATACGACATTAAAGCGTCACCCAATGCTGTGGAGGATTATGGCACTTATTAGTTGAGCAAAATGTAAAACGTTTTGGTTTAGTAAATCCATAAGGCTTGATTTATGCATAAGCACATGCAATGCTTGCAAAGGGCAGCTGCCAAGTAATTATTGTTTATGGTGAGAATGTATGGAAATCATTTAATCCAGTGACGACTTCATTGTTATTTATTGAAAAGCAGCAACATTACCTCTTAATGTCTGGGGCTGGGGAGCTTTGGAGATTTAGTTGGTGCCTGCCGAGCCCCCAAAAAGATGCTTGTGGAAGATTGCAGGTAAGTATGTGTGCTGATGGGGCTCCAAATAACACCCCTTGGCTTGTAAATGGAGACGTATTTATGAGTGCTTTCTACTGTTGCAATAAAAGTGTTGGAATTATAGTGCCTTAGGAGTCATGCTGCTAATTTTTATTTTCCCCGTTATTAAAATTTCTGTCATTTGAATTGCGTACTCTGCAGTCTTGGCAGAATTACTCAATTTACCATTCAAAGTTAAATCAAAATTAGTGGAGTTAGTTAATATACAACTCATTTGAATAAAGGAATGTTTATTCATGAAGTGTGAGGAGAAAGTGTGAAGATGGCCTTATGTTTATGTGGGCAGCTCCTGCCAAGTTTTAAAGCCTGGTTTTAGGACTGTTTTTGGGAATTGCCGTTTTTACTATAGTTGATTGTAGAGGACAAGATGCTGGCAGGTGGCACATGGGACAGGAAAGTGACTAGACAAGCAGGACTTACCCAGCTGTGACATGGCTCAACTGTGGACTCCGAGAAGTAGAATTAGGTTGTGTTTTTATGAGACTGACCCTTTTTAAAATTTATATTGTATAATGTAAATGACATTTCAGTAATATTAAGGGAACTTAAACAATCACATTATTTTCTTTGGTTATCTGACATTGTAACTGGAGTTCCATTTGTTTGTCAATCAGAAAATTTAGTATATATGCTAAAAACTCATAATGAGTCGTAACTCTGCACCCAGGGTTGAGGGAAGCAGAGAGACACTCATTAAATATTAGATAGCTTAGGAATAAGAGAGCAGAACACACTGCTATAAGAAAGGGTAGGATTATTTGACAAGTATGTCTGTAAATAAACCAAAAGTCATAGTTAGATATTTTATTAAAAAATGTTTAAATATTCTAAAATTTTTAAATAAATATTTTAAAAAGTGAGCTAGTATTGTATTGTCAGAAAGCCATTTTTGATGATGGTGTGTGAAAGAAGGAACATTCAGGTAGGAAACAAAGTAACCCTTTCTCTGTAGGCACTGAATGGACCTTTTACAACAATTCCCATGGTTTTGAATTCTATCTGATCAAGTAGAGAGTCTGTGTACACATTCATCATGGTGTAGACCAGGATGGGCTTGGCTTGTAGATGTGTGTGACAGAGAGAGTAGGTATGTGTGTGTTTGTAACTTTTGGTGTAAACAGTATTTAATTTTAATATCTATCATTTACACATCACATCATAAAAGAGTCCTCCTATGAATCAAAACCCTTCATATAGGTAATGGCAAATAACTCTTTGTTTATGAGTAAAAAATGAATAGCTTTTTTTTCCCCCCAGAATCCGTGTTTGGTGTTTGTATTTGTTTTTCGCTACTCACAATATGCCACATACTCTCTTTTTTATTTTTATTTTTTTGAGACAGGGTCTCACTCTGTCACCCAGTCTGGAGTGCAGTGGCGTGATTTTGGCTCACTGCAACCTCTGCCTCCCGGGGTCAAGCTGTCCTTCTACCTCAGCCTCACGAGTAGCTGGAACTACAGGCATGCACCACCATGCCTGGCTAATTTTGTATTTTTGTAGAGATGGGGGTCTTCCTGTGTTGCCCAGCCTAGTCTCGGACTCCTGAGCTCAAATGATCTGCCTACCTCGGCCTCCCAGAGTGCTGGGGTTACAGGTGTGAGCCACCGTGCCTGGCCCCACACACTCTCTTTGGTCATCTTGAACAGTGAATGAATGAATCACGAATTTCATTCTGTTTGTGTCATAGCTCTCCAATTAGAAGATACTTTTGTGTGCACCTCCTGTGGTACCAGGTAACGACTTTAATCCTGTCAATCCTCAGAACATCTTTGTGAAGTGGCTGGTATTATTCTTATTTCATAGTTGAAGAAAGTGTGTCTGTTCCCAGATCAGGCAGTTTGAAGTAGCTTTTAAGCTAAGAGGGTTCTGGCCGGTTCTGAAATCAATGCTTTGAAAATAGCAGGAGGTCTGTAAATATTTGTTTATTGATTAGATTATATCATTAAGACTTTAGATTAGAATGGTCAGACTGAATATCACTGAGAAAAGTTGTAGAGTTGGTTTCTTCGTGATTTTTAAGAGTAGGGTAGAAAGCTGCTGTCCAGAATATTTTCCAATTTGTCTTTTTCGGCGGCAAATACATGGAAGAGATGCGGTCTGGAAATTCTTTGCCGAATGGTAAGCATGAGATTATGTAAAGTTATGTAAATTGCATCAGATGCTATTTGGGTTTTTCTGCGCTACATGAAAACTGTAAGCATGAAGCAGTGACTAGAAGGTTTTCCTTTTTAGTGCTAGTCATAAATGAATTTATTTTCTCCTGCTTCTCAACCCAGCAACATATGTAATTTAAGTCAAGCATGTGTTTGATTCTGAGTGGAATTCGAAGGGGGAGTTGGTGCTGTGTGTTTCCATGGCCTCGTGGCTCATTTTTGCTTCATGTGTTAACTCCTTCACTTCCGTAATTGTCAGAGCCTCCAACTCATCTGGCCCCTCCCTCCCTTGGTGCCCTGCCTCCCCTTGTAAGGATCCTGGCCCTGGCCTGCTCCAGATTCAGCTCAGATGATCATGGCCTCGGCTGCGTGGAGGGCTTCTCTCCCATCCAGCTCCGTTCCTGCTGTGGGTGGACCCTTGAACATTGTGAATGATCCTCGGGTGTCTCTTGTATGGGAAGCCCTTGGCACCTTTACACAGACAAGCCCCCTGGGCATGGCGCGGCCTGTAGGACATCTGGCTGCTCCAGGCTTGACCTTGCCTCATTGACCTCCCTTTATTCCCCCTCTACCTCCACCTGTTCACTCTTCATTGTGCCGCTGACCGTCCTCTAGTTCGTTGGACTGGGGAGCTTCTCCCACTGTGCTCGCAGCTCTGGCCTCCTATACAAGCCTCTGACTCTCCTGCTGCTTCTTGTTAAGTCTCCTCTCATGGCTCCATATTCCAGGGCATACCTCCATTCCAGGGCCAGGCAGATGTTCTAGGGACATGCTGATGTCCCAGGGCCATGCCTCCATTTCAGGGCCACCATGCCTCCATTCCAGGGCCATGCAGATGTTCTGAGGCCATGCAGATATTCAAGAGCCATGCCTCCATTCCAGGGCCACCATGCCTCCATTCCAGGGCCACCATGCCTCCATTCTAGGGCCAAGCAGACCTATAGGGCCATGCTGATGTCACAGAGCCATGCTGATGTTCTAGAGCCAGATCTCCATTCCAGGGCTACCATGCCTCCATTCTAGGGCCAAGCAGATGTTGTAGCACCATGCTGATGTCCCAGGCCCATGCTGATGTTTTAGAGCCATGCCTCCATTCCAGGGCCATGCAGATATTTTAGGGCCATGCAGATGTTCTACAGCCATGCCTCCCTTCCACGGCCATACAGATGTTCTCAGGCCATGCCTCTGTTCCAGGGCCATGCACGTGTTCTAGGACCATGCAGGTGTTCTAGGGCCATGTTGAGGTCACAGGGCCATGCAGATGTTCTAGGGCCATGTTGATGTCACAGGGCCATGCAGATGTTCTAGGGCCATGCAGATGTTCTAGGGCCATGCAGATGTTCCAGGGCCATGTTGATGTCACAGGGCCATGCAGATGTTCCAGGGCCATGTTGATGTCACAAGGCCATGCAGATGTTCTAGGGCCATGTTGATGTCACAGGGCCACGCAGATGTTCCAGGGCCATGTTGATGTCACAGGGCCATGCAGATGTTCCAAGGCCATGTTGATGTCAGGGCCATGCAGATGTTCTAGGGCCATGTTGATGTCACAGGGCCATGCAGATGTTCTAGGGCCATGCAGATGTTCTAGAGCCATGTTGAGGTCACAGGGCCGTGCAGATATTCTAGGGCCATGCAGATGTTTTAGGGCCATGCAGATGTTCCAAAGCCATGTTGATGTCCCAGGGCCATGCTGGGTTCCATTGGGCTTCACTCTAGGGCTGTGCCAACATTCCAGAGCCATACCAACGGTCGTGCCTCCAGCTTGAGTCCTTCGGTTCTGCCAGTCATTAGGGAGAGTCTGCCTTTTTGAGCCTGGCTGTCAGGGAATGGTTGGTTTGTGCATAGCTTGTCTCCTGAGTCTAGAATCATGTTAAAGCTTGGCGAGTATGACCTTCAGTTCAAAGTCTTGGGAACTTAGATGGTTCCCAAGGATGATTCAGAGGTGAATTTGGAGATGTTTTAGTCAGGGTTTTCCAGAGAAATAGACCTGATAGGATCAGTACATACATAGCAAGAGATTTTATGTTTAGGAACATGTGATTGTGGATGATGGGTGAGCCCAAAATCTAATGGGGAAGATCTGTAGGCTAGAAACTTAGGAAAGAGCTGCAGTTTGAGTCTGAAGAAGGGGGAGCCAGTGTTGCAGATGAAGTCCGAAGGCTGCCTGCTGGAGAATCCCCTCTGGCTTTGGGGAGGTCAGCCTTTCAATCTATTCAGGCCTTCGACTGATTTGATGAGGCCCACCCACCAGCAAGAGGCTGATCTGCTGCTCAGTGTGTACTTATTTAAATGTTACTCGCATCCAACAACACCTTCACAGAAACACCCAGAGTAATGTGTGACCAGATGTCTTGTCTGGGCACCATGGCCCATCCAAGTTGATGCATAAAATTAACGCTGCCAGGCGTGGATTCAGAGCTAGAGCTGAATCACCCACTTGCTCTCCCCTGGCATCATCTTAATGCCTTCTGGAGAGGCGGAACATTTTGTGTACACTTGGAATCACTGTGCTAGTTTGCCTTAACAGACAATGTTCAGTTGATATTTCTGAATATAGATGCCCTTAACAGAAAGCTCTGGTAGGAATTCGAGAAATTTTGTGAAGTAAACGCATGGAGTATCTTTAATTCTGTGAAAGTATAAATGTCAGAGTGACAGGTCAGAGAGTCTCTTGAAAACCAATACGAAGTGGGTAGGAAGAAGAGGCAGAGACATTTCACCTACTTTTTAGGCTCACTGCCTGCTGCTCAGTAGCGCCACCACGATTTATCTGAATTCAGTGTCAGTTTCCATAACTGCTTATCACTCTACAGGTACCCACTGGGATTACTTACAAGGGATTTTGCTAATAAGGATGTACTTCCGGATACAGGGCTCTGTGGCATGCATTTAAAAAGGCAGTAGCTGGCTGGGCACGGTGGCTCACATCTGTAATGTAATTCCAGCACTTTGGGAAGCCAAGGAGGGAGGATCCCTTGAGGCCAGGAGTTTAAGACCAGCCTGGCCAACATGGTGAAATGCTGTCTCTATTAAAAATACAAAAATTAGCCAGGCGTGGTGGCACATGCCTGTAATCCCTACTCCGGAGGCTGAGGCAGGAGAATCGCTTGAACCCGGGAGGCGAAGTTTGCAGTGAGCCGAGATCATGCCGCTGCACTGTATCCTGGGTGAGGGAGCAAGACTCCATCTCAAACAAAACAAAACAAAACAAAACAAAACAAAACAAAACACAACAACAACAACAAAAACTCAGTAGCTAGTGTGCCTTCATCATGGGTTGCCTTGAACTCCTTTGAAAAGCCTGCGTCTTAATCATTATATGGCCTGTCCTCAACCCCGGGAAAAAAACGAACACGTGAGCAGCCTTTGAGGTTAGCATTACACTTCCACCAGGATGAGAGGGGCCTCCAGCCTGGGGTGTGCCTTTTAGAGAACGCAGAGAATCACATGCACAGACAACCATGTGTATTCAAGAGTACAGAGCTGCCTCTCCTTTGGATCCTGTTTCCAGGACTGGTCTCCAGCACCCTGTACCTACACATCAGGCTCAAACGGAGAAATTCTCCGCATCTCTTGTGCCCTTGGGAAAAAAACCGCTGTGTCTGAATGCTGTTATTTTGTGAGTTGTGGTGTTGCCACTGTCAGAGTAAAAGATAAATTAATGGGCAAATTACTTCTTTCAGAAAGCACAAATACAATAAATTTTTTACATATTGAAGAATCACTTTGCAATAGTTCTGAGCAGTTTCTATTCTGGAAGAAATTAGTACAGAATTTCCAACAGTTGTATACATTGACTGGGGCTTTATTTTTTATTTATTTATTTTGTTTTGAGATGGAGTCTCACCTTGTCGCCCAGGCTGGAGAGCAGTGGCTCTATCTCGGCTCACTGCAACCTCCACCTCCTGGGTTCAAACAGTTCTCTGCCTCAGCCTTCTGAGTAACTGGGATTACAGGCGCCCGCCACTATGCCCAGCTAATTTTTTTGTATTTTTAGTAGAGAAGGGGTTTCACTATCTTAGCCAGGCTAGTCTTGAACTCCTGACCTTGTGATCTAGCTGCCTCAGCCTCCCAAAGGGCTGGGGTTACAGGCATGAACAAAATTAACTTTGTTTTACAAAATGAAAATGAAATATTTTACCATATAAATTCATACTATTCTCACACATGGGAATCTGGAGCCCTAGATGTGACATGGATGAAGCCGATGTTGACTTTTTATATTGGCAACTGAGTGAATGTTGAATACTGGAACTGTGGATAGTTTTATTTCTTTATAAACACGCTTAATGAGATTCAGTGCTGAAAAAATAGATAAAATATTTAATTTTATTTTAATATTTTAAATTAAAATGTTTGATATTCACTAATTTTAATTTGCATTTTCCTATTAATTTTAGTAGATACTTTAGAATCTTAGAGTAGGAGGACATTTGGAATCGTAGGACACTTAGAAGGAAAATATCATTTTTGAACAAAATGATTAAAAAATTTGAATTTAGCATTTTCATTTTACGTATTTTGATGAAAAGAATTAAGATGAAGCAGACTAGGTATAATGATATTTTATCTTTTAGTCTGTTAGGTGATTTCTGTGACTAGAACATAAATTATGTGAAAATCTAGATTTTTAACTAAATAGTTAATTTTGCTGAAAGGAAGGCCAAATAGATAAAGATATAATCATTTATGACTTATGTAAGTCTTTATTTGATTACTCATCTAAACATTGCTGGCCCATCAGCAGAACACCCAGACTCATGTTGTCATAATTGAATTTAGTCATCTCTGGCTTTTGGCCAACTTTCTGTCATCTGTGCTCTAGCGCTTTTCCAGACTTTTTGATTGACATTATGAAGATATATTTGTCAGTGAAGGAGGACAGAGCATACTTTACTTAAAAGCCTGTTTGCTTGATTAATAACTTGTAAATCTTAAACATGTGCTACGTGAGCTACATTTGTATTTGCACTTGGTGTGTCTGGGCCTGTTTTAGGGTTCAGATAGAGCCCCTGTGAACTAGAAGTCTTTCTAAGGATGATTTGGGCACACGTGGATTTAGGGAGCCAGTTTCTACATCCACCAGGCCTGTCTTCCGTGAGACTGATCTGCCTGAGAATAGACCAGTGCCGTCCTTTCCCACCTGTCCTGTCTTCTCTCCCACTCTTTCCTCTCCTACGTTGGTTGAGAAGGATGTCACGAACTGAGGTATCGAGATCTCATACCCACCATGCCAGCCATGACATCCGGACACACCAGTGTATCTTTTTATGTTTACTCATGACACCGCCATGTTATTCATGTTATTTTGATCAAGACTAATGACAACTTTAATAACCTAAGCCAAAAGAAAATTTTCCTTTTATGGTCAAAGAAATTTTTTAAAAAGTTGAATTATATACTGCCTACTTTTTGTTGTTGTTGCAGAGAAATTGGATAGGATAAACAATACAAGACTGTTGGGATAGGAGTCTGGGGGATATAGGCTGCTTCTATAATTTCAGGGAGGCAAAAGAACTCTATACAGGCTGTTAAAGTAGTACTTATTCATGTATTTTTTATTTATTTATTTTTTTGTTTTATTTATATATATATATTTTTTTGGAGAGGAAGTCTCGCTCTGTCACCCAGGCTGGAGTGCAGTAGCGTGATCTCGGCTCACTGCAACCTCCAGCTCCTGGGTTCGAGCGATTCTCCTGCCTCAGCCTCCCAAGTAGCTGAGATTACAAGCACGCACCACCACACCCAGCTGATTTTTTGCATATTTAGTAGAGAAAGGGTTTCGCCATGTTGCACAGGCTGGTCTTGAACTCCTGACCTCAGGTGATCCGCCCACCTCGGTCTCCCAAAGTGCTGGGATTATAGGTGTGAGTCGCTGTGCCTGGCCTATTATGTATAATTTTAAAGGTAGGATGGAAGGTATCAGATCATTTATTGAGTGTATTTATGGGAGTAATATAGGAGTTTTATTCCAAATGTCAGAGTTGCAGTACACAGGAAATTACATCCTTTGTGATGAGTGAAATGAATGAAACATTTCTCAATGCCAGTTTGAAAATGCATGATGGGAGGACATGAATTCTTCAAGATTCTTGTATGGGGGGTATATGAACAAGAAAGTTTGAGCACAGGTTTTCACAAATGATACTCAACCACAGCCCTTCTCATTTACCCATTAACATTTTTTTTTTCTTTATGATTTAGATGCTTAAATGTTCTCAGGGCTTTGGAAGGATTTATCATAATTGAGCATTTGCTGAGTTTCTATTTCCATCGTTGGATTCCTTTGGTAATATATTTGCAAGTCTTTCTCTGAGTTCTTTGCTAATAGGAAAGCAAGAGCTGACAGGAAGATCTTGGGTGGATGGGTAAAAATGGCTACTGGCTGCTGATTTGGTCCACTGTACCACCACATTACTGTTGACATAGTAATGGGAACACTTTAATATCAATCAGTGCATATTGTGGTTCTATTCAGTGCCTCATGTTTTTTGGGTGGGAATATATGATATGGTTGTTAATAAGCATTTTATATTGAAGCACACTGGTAATATAGTCAACTTTTGGCCAATAGTGTGTACTCAGTGATGAACTCAATTTTGGCCAAGGGTGTTTTCTGTGGTGGCCCCCAATGTACTTATTTTATTTATTTATTTATTTATTTATTTATTTATTTATTTTTTTGAGATGGAGTCTCACTCTGTCGCCCAGGCTGGAGCGCAGTGGCGCGATCTCGGCTCACTGCAAGCTCCACTTCCCGGGTTCACACCTTTCTCCTGCCTCAGCCTCCCGAGTAGCTGGGACTACAGGTGCCCACCACCATGCCTGGCTAATTTTTAGTATTTTTAGTAGAGATGGGGTTTCACCATGTTAGTCAGGATGGTCTTGATCTCCTGACCTTGTGATCCGCCTGCCCCGGCCTCCGAAAGTGCTGGGATTACAGGCGTGAGCCACTGCGCCCGGCTCCAGTGTACTTATTTATTTGTTGGCCATTTCTTCCCTGCTGTTGACTGTTTCACTCCTTGGCTTAGCAAGAGGTGTTGGGAGCTGATTTGAAACTCTAATCTCTGGAAGCATGGGGAATATGACTCCTCTAGTCTGGGTGGGGACTTCTCTGAGATAGCATTTCTTTTCTTTTGAGTTTAAAAATGTGTCATCTAAGCCTGGGCAACATAGCAAGACACCATTTCTAAAAAAAAAAAAAAAATTAACCAGGTGTGGTGGTGCATGCCTGTAGTCCCAGCTACTCAGGAGGCTGAAGCAGGAGGATTGCTTGAGCTCAGGAGGTTGAGGCTGTGTTGAGCTGTGATTGCACCACTGCACTCCCACCTCGGTGATAGAGTGAGACCCTGTCTCAAAAGATCTTTATGCTATACATTTTTAGAGGTCTGTTCAACAGCTATGGAAACTTCCAAGAGCCAGGCGCTGACCTGACCCTGGCACCTGGAGCGTTCCTTCGGGGAGAATCCACCTGTGGATGAATAGAAAGATCCCTGCTCTCTGCTGGTATTGAACTAAAACACTGGCGTCTCTGGAACTGAGTTATGTATAGTAAGTGGCTCCTCCGGCCAGCATACGGGGTGGGAAGTGTTGGTGTGAGTCACCTGGCCTGAGCTAGGGCCTCAGGCCTGCCTAGCACTGAAAGGAGCCTGGAAAAAAGTGACTTCATCTGCTTGCATCATACTGTCCTCATCTTCACGGTGACAAACTGACACAACCTTGCTGTCAGTTTGATGGCAAATGCTCTCTGTAACCTGTCACTTGGAAAGTTCCCTCCTCATCAGATTTTTTTTTTTTTTTTTTTTTTTTTTTTTACAGGTAAGAGGCTTTAATAGGCCTTGACGAAGGGCCGTATGAGTGGAGAAGTATCTGTGCCCTAATAGCAGGGCACTTGAAATACAGCCACAGGGGCACAGTGTCTTTCCCTCAGCCAGTAGCTCCTCCCTCGGCCACGTCCACTGTCTAGAATACTGTCAAAGAGCTGCGTTTTTACCCACTGTGAGCTCAGAGAATTTTGATCATACTTGCCATGTGCTATAATGGATTATGGATACCTGATCTCAGCCATTTGCTTATGAAAGTAAGGCTGTGTGAATGTTTTATTACCAGAAATACACATTTTGGATCCTAATGCCACCACTTAATTAAATGTGTGAACCTGGGCTAGGTATTTTCCCTCTCAACTTCGTGACCTGCGGTATTCCCATATGTAAACTGGGGATAATGAGACCTGCCTTACAGGATCGTTTTGTGCATTAAATGGGATTTGTGTAAACTCCTTAGAGCAGTGCTAAGAATGAAGGTGGTAATGAGAAATGCAGTTTTTATCCATCCTCATTCTTCTGGTTAAGGATGGTATTTTATTCACCTTTTGATTTCTTATAATGCCTTGCACATAGTTAAAGCTCAGCAGTTGTTAAATGAATAAAGAACAAAGCCTCCATGAAAAAACAACACACAAAACTAATTAGTACTAGTGTATGTGTACTATTCACTGGAGGGCCTTTTCAAATCCTACCACATTCATAGACAACAATCATGTTATTTGATTTTGAAGCCCAGCACATGTTGGAAGCAGAAAATTAGAAGCATGAGAAGACAGCTGTTAGTCATGCATATTGATATCACAAATAAATCCTAGCGGGCCACCCAATTGCAAGGAAGGAGGTGGAGGAGCTGGGAAAAGTGGTATCAACAGTAGAGCAATCTAATGCCATTTACCACAGGAGCAGATAGCCCCATCCACAGATCCAAAGGGAGTGTGGTTATTACCAAGGGAATTGCCAGCTATTGCACAGTAAAGCAGAATAATTGATTTATGGCACTCAATCCTCCAAAAAGTTGTAAATTTCTTTGATATCTACCAAGTAGGTGGCAACAGCAAAGGCTAACCTCAGGGGGATTTGCACGGAGGAAAAACAAGATTGTAAAAACCTGCTGTTCTAGGAGTTGAAATGTATTATTATTATAGCTGTTGTAGAACTTTTCTCTTCTTTGTCATGCAGACTTAAAGTATAAAACAGTCTTTATTCCAGCTTGTTAAAAGTGGGAATGCCGTAAACCAACACAGTGAGCCTGGAGCAATGACAAGCTACACAAAAATTAAACATATTTGTATTTCAAGATGTAGCGAGCTATCGTGGCCCGTTCATGGCCACTTTGGGAAGACATTTATCAGGAGGAAGCAAGATGGCACTAAAGCGTGGGAGAGGACGGAAGCTGGAGCTGTCATGGGTGCAGAATAAGGCTGGCCCGGAAGGATAGCTGGGTGGGGTCACACCTGATAGTTCAGATATCTTTTGCTATCGATTTTCTAATTTTCTAAGATGAAGTGTTAAGGTCCCAGCATGTGGATGGTGCCTCCAGATGGACAATTCAGGTTGCATGTCCCAGACCTGGGGATTGGGACTGGCCAGAACAGACCAGACCCCATCAGCAGGATGGACCAGACCCCATCAGCAGGATGGACCCCATGGAAAAAAAAATCTAGGAACTAAGACACGATTGGGCAGGAGGCTGGGAAACTTACTAGGAAGGATCAAGGTTGACTTTGCCACCGTGACCTAGCCACGAACACGATGGGAAGAAGGCTGTAGAGTGGGGCTGTGGGCAGCACCTCCCGGGGCCCTGAATGAAGCAAGCTTGGAGAGCGAGCTGGTGTGTGGGTCTGAGTGGCTTCTTTAATGTCAGCATGAGCCTAGGAGGTGCTGATGTAGCCTTATTGCCTCTGAGAGTTGGCTTCCCATAGGGGCATCCTAGACATTGGATGATTTTTGCATCGACATCTTCAGTCCATCAAATGTGGTCCTTGAAATCCCAGCATCCTCAGTTGGTGATGGACAGGGGACAGACATTCGTGGTCTCACGCTGAGGGTCTTAGGAAGGCAAGAGGTGAATAAAAGAGTCAGGGATTGAGGGCCGGGCACGGTGGCTCACACCTATAATCCCAGCACTTTGGGAGGTCGAGACAGGCAGATCACCTGAGGTCAGGAGTTTGAGACCAGACTGCCCAACATGGCAAAACCCCGTCTCCACTAAAAATACAAAAAATTAGCCGGGCGTGGTGGCAGGCATCTGTAATCCCAGCTACTCAAGGGGCTGAGGCAGGAGAATTGCTTGAACCTGGGAGGTGGAGGTTGCAGTGAGCTGAGATCATGCCACTGCACTCCAGCCTGGGTGACAAGAGCAAAACTCCGTCCCCCCTGCCCCCACCCCCCCCCCAAAAAAGAGTCAGGGCTTGAAAGTGAGAGGATGCAAACTGCATCCTGTCCTGCCCATAGGGTGTTCTGTCCACCTTAAGTTTGACGTGGTGGTTCTGAACCAAGCCTGAGACTGTGTTAGGATGAAATTCCAGGAGGCTGTAGAGTTAGGCAGTCTGTGCCGAGCATTCCATCACACGTGCCATTCCACACTATTTGGAGATCGAGCAGAACAGCTTTGATTGATGCTGGGTCATTTTGTTTTAGATCATTTTCACATTTATGATCTCTGGGGTTATGGAAGAGGTCTGTGATTCTTGTGATTTCAAGAGAGGGGATTTAAAAATGGATGGGGTGGTTTGTTACAGATTCATGAGACTTGGGAGTGAGAAGGAAAGCGGAGTTGGAGAGGTGGAGAATGGGTGGGGGACCATTCTTGACCTGGGATCTCTGTGACCAGGACCCTCTCCATTTCTCATCCAAATGTCCTTTTCGGAGGTCTCATCCTTGTCACGGTGGTGACAAGACACGGAACTTATCATTTCTAAGGACTTGAACACCCTGAGTGCCTGAGGTTGCAGAAATGACCATGGCAGGTTCCCTGCCATTCACGGAAACTGAAATGTACCAAAGAGCTGATATCCAGGCCAAACAGCGTTTGTGTTGGAGAAGTTGCCTTTCTCTCAAAAAGGATGGATAGGAAGCAGTTTTTTTTAAAAAATCTGCCTGCTTTGTGAAGTTGAACACAAATCTGGTTACATCCAACAGAAGATAGAGTGATTATACAACATGAGGCTTAAATGTTTGTCTTTTAAAATGTTCTTAGGGAATGCAGCAAGAATTTACAGTAGCCAACCTGTATTTCCAAGGAGATTTAATCAGAGGAAGTATCAAAGAATTGAAGATTAGTATGATTTTGAGGGTTTTCCTAATTATTTTTCTGATGATCTCTTCTCAACTAACAGAGCTGTTAAGCAGAGTTGATTAAACAATGTCAATTTTTTGAAAAGCTCTTAATGACATATTTACACAGTGGTTATGAAGAGCCCCCCAAAGCCCATCATGGATTATAGGAGCAAGTTATAGCCATTAAAACCATCTGTAATTATTTTTTTCATAGTAGAGAGTGACGTCAAGTCATCCGCTTCTGTTCAACATATTTCTTAGAAAAGGATGTCTCAAAACTTCTTTTGAGACCGTCACAAAATGAAACAACTCCCCGATCCCACACGAACCTCTCCTACCACCCTCAAACAGAAACCGACCCAAACTCTTTGAAAAGCTCCAAAGAAAATAAAATGTTTTTAGAACTTCTTTTCTTGTTCAAATGTTTGATTGACTCGTAGAGATGAAGGGATGATGATGATTTATATGCTTGATGTACTGTTATTTGGAGTAATGTTTCGTTAGATTTGTTTTGTGAAATGAAGAAAGCAGTATGTACTTTACATTTTTCATCTGTACATCTAATGTGCAATTTGTTAGCCCATCAAAATTAATTTTAGATCCCAAATGGATCTTTAGATTTGTAAGTACCGTTAATGGTTTCTTCAGTTATGTGTATGTATTTATGTGCCCTTCTTGGGTGAATTTCTGTGAAGGATTCTGCAGGGTGAATGTTAACATAAATAACTAACCAGCAAATGAGTGTCAATTAAAAATTCTATTACCGTAATTGGCCGTGGCCCTTCCTTATCAAAGTACAGTATGTTTAGATCAAATTTAATTTTTTCGAGATGCTTGCCTGCTTAGTTTCCCAATTGAGCTCCTCTTTCTGCCAACAAAAGAAACTGTTTTCCATTTAGAGGAGCATCTTTCTACGCTACCTTCACATGAATACTGTGTTCAAACACTATAAAGATTTTTAAGTGTTTTTTAAAAACAAAGAGATTTGGTCATTTTTGCGGGTTTCTTTTTTCCTTCTAAATTTCATGGTCCCTTTTATCCTTTCTTCCTGGATTCTCTATTTTTCTTTCTCAAAATTTCCCCCTTTCCTGAGGGATTTTTGCTTCCAGCTGATGTGAGGGCTTTGATGGTATAGTTTATGTGTTAGGATTACCACTGCTGTTCCCTAAAGGCCCTAAAATACTGTGGCTCAAGTTAATTTAGAAGTTCACTGCTCTTTCTTCCAAATTCCATGTCTACATGGTGGAAGGCTGGTTCTCCTCCAGGTTGCCCAGCAAGAAAAAGGGAATGGGAGAGGCTGGGGACAGCAGCTCACCTCCCACTAGCAAAAGTCTGTCTCCGGAGATTCTACCAGGCTGTACCTAGTTACAAAGAGACTGGGAAAGGTACTCCCTAGCTGCGGGGCTCCTCTTAGCTAAAATCCCTGGGGTGGGGAGCCTGTTTTTCCTACAACAAAGAAGGGAGGGAAAAAAGCCCTGGGGGACAGTTAGTCTCTGTCACAACTTATTTAGCTACACATTTTTGTTTTGTTTTGTTTTGAGACAGAGTCTGGTTTTGTTGCCCAGGCTGGAGCGCAGTGGCACAATCTCGGCTTACTGTAACCTCCACCTCCTGGGTTCAAGCGATTCTCCTGCCTCACTCAGCCTCCCGAGTAGCTGGGATTACGGGCACCTGCCGCCATGCCCGGTTAATTTTTTTTTTTTTGTATCTTTAGTAGAGAGGCAGAGGTTTCACTGTGTTGGCCAGGCTGGTCTCGAACTCTAGACCTCAAGTGATCCTCCTACCTCGGCCTCCCAAAGTGCTGGGATTACAGGTGTGCACCGCCTTGCCCAGCCTACAAAAAAATTTTAAAGATAACTAGTTCATCTTTGGAAAACATCTAAAGGAAAATGTAAGAGTGTTAAAATACAAAACGGAATGGTATTTTTTTTTCTTCATCTGGGAGTCAAAATGTATTGTCCATAATTGATATACCAGTGTAGATTTTTTTTTTTTTTTTTTTTTTTGAGACGGAGTCTCGCTCTGTCGCCCAGGCTGGAGTGCAGTGGCGCGATCTTGGCTCACTGCAAGCTCTGCCTCCCAGGTTCACGCCATTCTCCTGCCTCAGCCTCCCGAGTAGCTGGGACTACAGGCGCCCGCCACCACGCCTGGCTAATTTTTTGTATTTTTAGTAGAGACGGGGTTTCACCGTGTTAGCCAGGATGGTCTCGGTCTCCTGACCTTGTGATCTGCCCACCTCGGCCTCCCAAAGTGCTGGGATTACAGGCTTGAGCCACCGCGCCCGGCCACAAGTGTAGATTTTTAACACGTGATCTTTGCTGTTGATGGAATAGGGGATGCACTTTTCCTTGCACTAACGTTTAAAGAGATGGATGTTACCTGTGCACAATATTTGTAAGAGACGGTTCTAAAAGATTTGTTTTAAAAATTACCCATGTCTTGCTCACATCCTTTACCATGTCCTCTGTTTCAATCTGGATTTTACTGTTTAAGATGAATGCAAGCAATCACCAAGACACAGCATCATAAAATTTTAGAACACCGGGGTCAGAAAGATCCTACAAGTGTCTAGAAGTAAAACAAAACACAACAGATTATTTAAAAAGGCTGGTGATTAAAATGTTTTGATTCAATCACTTTGCACAAGGGGATAAGAGCAAAAATTATACAGTGTGTATTATAGGATGCATATAGTCAAACGTCAGGCTCAAAATTAGGCCAGTAGCTTCTGCCGCTTGGACGTTAATCTTGAAGCAAGGAAGAATGAGGGAATTTCAGGGGGTGAGGACAACAGAGTTAAGGTGTTCAGTGCTTTTATTTTTGTCCTGCACATGGTAGCAACTAAGTGCTTTGCTAAATAGCAGTGATCCATCATTTCAGAGTCAGGGACTGTTCTTGGCACTCGAAGTGGAATGTTGAAGTGGAAGTTTTGCCTCCCAGAGGATTTCTGTTCCGGCTAGTGTCTGTGTCGCTGTGAAGACGTGGAGGAAGGGCGAATGCCATTTATGCAGGAGATTCTAGAACACTCGGTTAAGACCGTCTGTTGATGGGTCTGGGGAGAAGGGAAGGACACACTTCTGTGTTTGTGGCTATTTGCTGCTGGGCAGCTTGTTGATACTCCAACTCATCTGTAGTTGTAGACTTGGCCATAGAATGAAGAATGTAAAAAAGATATTTGGGCTGGGCACGGTGGCTCACACCTGTAATCCCAGCACTTTGGGAGGCCAAGGTGGGTAGATCACGAGGTCAGGAGTTCGAGACCAGCCTGACCAACATGGCAAATCCCCGTCTTTACTAAAAATACAAAAATTAGCCAGGTGTGGTGGCGCGTGCCTGTAATCCCAGCTACTCGGGAGGCTGAGGCAGGAGAATCGCTTTAACCTGTGAGGCGGAGGTTGCAGTGAGTGGAGATCCTGCCACTGCACTCTAGCCTGGGCAACAGAGCTAGACTCTGTCTCAAAACAACAATTAAAAATAAATATTTTTGGAGTTATTAGTTTATTAAACTGTAATTTTCTTATTTCGGTAGGAGATAATTATGTATTTAGAATGGTCTTGAAGGGACATCATGACATCTAGAGAGGTCATTTGAAGCTACAAGGTCTGGGACATGGAATTGGTCTTTTATAAGCCCTGGCACCTTCTAAGGTGTCTCACCTGCAGACCCCAGGGAAGCCATTCAGCTTTCTGATTCTGTGGTGGTTTCTGTTCCCTCCACGGAGGTTCCTGGCTCCATCTCTCTGTGAAGCCCTGTCAAGGTTCTTTCACTTTCTTTCTTTGTCTCCTTTTTCTCCTGATTGCCTGAAATCACATTACAACTCTCTTGTATCATCTTTATCCATGTGCCATAGCTCTTTTTTTTTTTTTTTTTGAGACGGAGTCTCGCTCTGTCACCCAGGCTGGAGTGCAGTGGCACAATCTCAGCTCACTGCAAACTCCGCCTCCTGGGTTCACACCATTCTCCGCCTCAGCCTCCCAAGTAGCTGGGGCTACAGGTGCCCGCCACTGTGCCTGGCTAATTTTTTTTTTTTTTTGTATTTTTAGTAGGGATGGGGTTTTACCTTGGTCTTGATCTCCTGACCTCGTGATCCGCCCATCTCGGCCTCCCAAAGTGCTGGGATTAAGGGTGTGAGCCACCGCGCCCAGCCCATATCTGTTAAAAAACAGGGATAAATTATAGACAGAACAGCCAAATGAGAACTTTCTTGATTCTCTCTCTTCTTTCATGGTGGTTGTATTAGTCAGTTCTCATGCTGCTAATAAAGACAGATCCAAGACTGGGTAATATATAAAGAAAAAAAGGGTTTAATGGACTCACAATTCCGCATGGCTGGGGAAGCCTCACAATTATGGCAGAAGGCAAAGGAGGAGAAAGGCACGTCTTACATGGTGGCAGGCAAGAGAGCTTGTGCAGGGCAACTTCCCTTTATAAAACCACCAGATCTTGTGAGACTTATTCACTATCAGGATACCAGTATGAGGAAAACTGCCCCCATGATTCAATGATCTCCACCTGGCCCCACCCTTGACACATGGGGATCATCATAATTTTAGGTGAGATTTGGCTGGGGACACAGCCAAACCATATCAGTTGTCCACCCACACGGAACTCACCTTCCTAACCCATGAAATGCAAAAATGTCTAATACTTCAGTGTTAGGGATATGAAAAGACAGAAAAAATATTTCCACTCTTCCCCTATGAAGCTGACTTGTGCATGCACAAATAGGACAAGAGATTAAACCAGGAAGGCACGAAAAAGCCCCTGACTACTTCAGTCAAATTACAGCTTACTGTGGTATCTTTCAGAGCATATGAATAATTGTGAATTGGCCTATGATCTTTGGGCCAGTGGAAGAGAATAATATTAGGGATGAATATTTTCTCTTCTCATCTCACCTAAACTCTCAGGAGATATTATCCAACAACCATGCCAAGATTCTTGTCTTTCTTGGAGGAACAGAACAGCCATTGAAGATGTTGTAGTGATAACGTCACATTTTCTACCCCCTCAAATCCAAAGTCCCCATGGTCTTAATGGTTTGCCTCTAAGTTAGAACCATCAGCTTATTCCACCAACATCAGTATGGTTTTCTTGTGTAGAAAGGCTTCTAAAAAATGGGCAAAGGACATGAATAGACACATTTTGAAAGAAAACATACACATGGCCAAAAAGCATATGGGAAAATGCTCAATATCATTAATTATTAGGGAAATGCAAATCAAAACCACAATGAGACACCGTCTCACACCAGTCAGAATGGCTATTCCTAGAAATTCACAAAATAACAGATGCTGGTGAGGTTGTGGAAAAAAGAGAATGCTTAAACACTGCTGGTGGGAATGTAACTTAGTTCAGCCACTGTGGAAAGCACTCTGGAGATTTCTGAAAGAACTTAAGTTAGAACTACCATTCAACTCAGCAGCCTCTTACTGGCAATACCCAAAGGAATAGAAATCATTCCACCTTAAAGACACATGCACGTGTGTGTTCACCACAGCACTATTCATAATAGCAAAGGCATTGAATCAACCTCAATGCTCATCAGCAGCAGACTGGATAAAGGAAATGTGTTATACATACACCATGGAATACTACGCAGCCGTTAAAAAAACAAAAACAGGATCATGTCCTTTGCAGCCACATGGATGTCCCTGGAGGCCATCCTAAGCAAACTAACACAGGAACAGAAAACCAGATGCTGCATGTTCTCACTTAGAAGTGGGAACTAAATATTGAGTACAGATGGACATAAAGATGGGAATCATAGACACGGGGGCCTACTTGAGAGTGGATGAAGGAAAGAAAGTAAGGATTAAAAAACTACCTATCGGGTACTAGGCTAATTATCTGGGTGACAAAATTATCTGTATACCAAATTACTCTGACACCCTGACACATACGTATCTCCTCCTTCTCCCCACAAAAAAGTCTAATAAAATTCTTCAAAAGCCATGGAAATGTTAGTAACATTGCTTTCGACAATTTTTGAATCAAAGTGGTTTATGTTTTGGCTCATTTCCCAGTTGTTTCCTGATAGTTTTGGGTAAAACAAAGGAAATATGGACATGAGTGATTATATTTTTTAATAATGGAGTTGGGTAAATAAACTTCCTTTGGTGACTGAAAGACTCACTCCAGGCTGGGCGCGGTGGCTCACGCCTGTAATCCCAGCACTTTGGGAGGCAGAGGCAGGCGGATCACGAGGTCAGGAGTTCGAGACCACGGTGAAACCCCGTCTCTACTAAAAATACAAAAATATTAGCCGGGCACGGTGGCGGGCGCCTGTAGTCCCAGCTGCTCGGGAGGCTGAGGCAGGAGAATGGCGTGAACCCGGGAGGCGGAGCTTGCAGTGATCCGAGATCGCGCCACTGCACTCCAGCCTGGGCGACAAAGCGAGACTCCGTCTCAAAAAAAAAAAAAAAAAAAAGAAGACTCACTCCAGTGCAATACCTAAATTCTGTAGGCTATCCGTCCCTTCTAGTAGGATATTCTGTTTCCCACATCCATTCAATTTACGAGTCAAATTTGCACAGGCATGTATGCTTATGTGTGCTTAACATATTGGCAGTAGATCAATAAACGTGCTCTAAACTCACATAATATCCCTGTTTGCTTGTCGTAACACACACATATATACTGGAGTTCTCTTCAGTATTAACCAATTCGCTGGTATTTGGGTTATTTCACTTGGAGACCTTGGAGCCTTCACAATGAACACATGGTAACCTTTTTTTTTTTTTTTTTTAATGAGGCAGTGAGCTGCGGACCAAGTAGATTTAAGAAGGAAAAAGGAATTAATGAAGGTCTTCAACTTCTCAACTCTTCATTGGCACACTCAACTGAAAACTGGAGCTCAAATAACTATTTGCTCTGGTTGGCAGCTTTCCTTTTGCTAAAAGAATGTCAAAATGCCCCTCCATTCTGCTTTGAAAACTTTTTTATTATGGGAAACTCAAATATAACCAATAGTAGACAGAATATATAGTGAAGTTCATATGCTCGTTACCTGACTTCAGCCATGAGCTGTTCAAAGCCAACCTTGTTAATCAGTATTACCACCCTCGTTTTCCAGACTCTATTGCTTTGAAGCAACTCTTAGACATCATTTCATTTCATCTGTAAATATTTTAGTATGTGTCTCTAAAAGATAATTCGGCACATGTGTGTGTAGAATAATTGCAAAGCTCTGGTATTTAAAGCGGGTCTTTGTTTACGAAATGATTTCAACAGTGTGGAGCCAAAAATGGATTTAAAAAATACCCTTCTAGTGGAAGTTAAATGCAATGTATCTTCTTCTATCTCCTCAAAAATTTGTTGAATGAATAAATACCAAAATTAGATCAGCACCCCTCTTCCTCTCCAAACAAAAGCAAAACAAGAAAAAGGAATACTTTTTATATTTTAAATGATGTCTTGAGAATGGAGAATTTGCATTTCTTTTCCCTTAGAACCAGAATGAACATTAGATTTAAATGTAGTGGGTTTGGGTTTGACTCTGGTGGTGGAAATGGCTTTGTGTTACTGAATAGCTGTAGCTGCCCCATGTTTTGCATTTTCAGATGTCCAGTCAAGGGAGCACTAATGCTTTGTGTCCACAACAGTAACATTCCTGCTTTGCCCCTGAAGTGAGCTTGGATGGCCGTGAGCCCCGAGGAAGTTCACTGATTGCCTTAGGTGAACTGATTACATGCTAATATTGGATTACTCTCTGTAATGGCTTTTCTGTAGAGACATATTAGGAGTAGAAAACATGGAGGTGCCCTCTGCTGCTTCGCATTTCACGCTGCAGAAAAGATGAGCTTATGCTGTCCTGGGTGCTTTGAAACTGGCATTTGGTTCCGTAGAGTACTCCTGGTTATCTGCATGGGCTTTGTTTTTCAGCTGGAGTGATTGTTAAATCAAGTCATGCTCTTCCTCACACATACCTTTAGTTTCTGTGTACCCCAAAGAATCCCTGCAGTTTCTGTCCCAGTTACTTCGTTAATTTTCTAGCTTTTTTTTTTTTTTTTAAGTCAATGACTGCTGGGACCTCGCACTGGTTGGCAGTGTGCTCCCATCTGCTCTTTTCAAGCTGAGGTCACAGATGGGCTCCTAAGGATGTGACACCTCATCTAGTGATACTCAGAAGCTATTGTTTTGCAGTTTTTTTTTTTTTTTTTTTTTTGAGATAGGGTCTTGCTCTGTTGCCCGGGCTGGAGTGCAGTGGCAGGATCATTATGGCTCACTGCAGCCTCTACTTCCTGGGCTCAAGCCATCCTGCTGCCTTGCTTGAGCGTGTTGGTTGTAACATTGACAGACAAAATAACCTGGGAAGAGTGCAGAGGGCGTGCAGGACTGACTTAGGGAGGATGTGTCAGCTGGGGAATGAGGATAGAGCAGACTTAGAAGAAGATGTGAGCATCTTAAAAACAACTACAGTTGACCTTTGAACGACACAAATTTGAAGTGTGTGAGTCACTTCTATGTGGCTTTTCTTCGCCTCTGCCACCCATGAGACAGCAAGACCAACTCCTCCTCCTCCTCCTCACCTATTCAGCATGAAGATGGCGAGGATGAAGACCTTTATGATCATCCACTTCCATTGAATGAATACTAAATATATTTTTGCTTCCTTGTGATTTTCTGGATAGCATTTCTTTTCTCTAGCTTGTTGGTAAGAATACCGTACATAATACGTAGAACATATAAACGTAACAAATCCCAAAATGCTGGGATTGAGGCCAGCCACTGATGGATCCCCACCGACTGTGGCTGTCTCAGGAACCCACATGGCTTTCCCTTGCACACTCATGCCCCGTCAGACCTGCGTGAATTGGTTAGTGTTAAGGCCCTAAGCAGTCATTTGAGTAATGAGAGTCTTTCACTCACAAACTAGCTCATCCCGCTGACCCTCTGGGCCAGCATTTAGCCTCTGTACCTGGAGGCTCGGCTGCGGGAACTCTGGCCACCGGCCTAGCCATTATTACGAGGGGAGCCCTGTTAGCACAGACGATTCTCAAAGGCTTATTTCTTCCCTCTGACAGCCATGAAGTGGGTTACATTCATGTAAGTTGGAGGAGATTTATTCAGTGCTTGCTCTGAATGACAAAGTTGGCCTGTCTAAGGGCAGCTGAGATGCCATGGAATGCAGTTCCCAGCCCACTTCAGTCCTGTGAAATCTGTCAGTGGATGCCTTTTAAGGATGCAGTCTAATTTGTGGAGAGTAAGATACAAGGCTTAGGGGTGATAAAGATCACAGCTCTAAACTGAAGCAGATTTTAGAGCTATTAGAATCCTGTGCAGTGCACCTATCAAAACATACATTTCTGATGAAAGGAATTTTATTCCAAAGTCAAATTATATTTGTTTCAAAATAGGAAGAAAAGAAGTATCTTGAGCTCTTAGCATTTTTCTCATGTTAAGGACATACCCATTTATTTTTGCCCTAAAGAGAAGTTACAAAGCCTCCAACTCTTTTGTGTGGAATTGATTTGAGTAAATGTGAAGCAAAAAGCCAATTCAGTTTTATTGAAACTTATTTGTTTTCATTAAAAAGCCAATATTTATTTACTTATTCATTTATTTATTTATTCATTGAGATGGAGTCTCGCTTTGTTGCTCAAGCTGGAGTGCAGTGGCGCGATCTCTGCTCACTGCAACCTCCGCCTCCCGGGTTCAAGTGATTCTTCTGCCTCAGCCTCCTGAGTAGCTGGGACTACAAGTGCCTGCCATCGTGCCTGGCTAATTTTTGTATTTTTAGTAGAGATGGGGTTTTGCCCTGTTGGCCAGGCTGGTCTTGAACTCCTGACCTCAGGTGATCTGCCCACCTCGGCCTCCCAAAGTGGTAGGATTACAGGTGTGAGCTGCTGTGCCTGGCCACCAATTCAATTTTAAATAGAAGATTTGAAATTGAGCAAGCGTCCTGTACCTGAACAGCAGACATTACCCTGAAGAGCCTGTTGGTTATAACATTGAGAGACAAAATAATCTGGGAAGAGTGCAGACTGCATGTAGGACTGACTTAGGGAGGATGTGTCTGCTGGGGAATGGGGTGGAACAGACTTAGAAGAAGATGTGAGCATCTTGAAAACAACTACAGTTAACCCTTGAACAACACGAGTTTGAACTATGTGAATCATTTATGCGTGAGTCATTTATACATGGGTTTTCTTCTGCTTCTGCCACCCCTGAGACAGCAAGACCAACTCCTCTTCCTCCTCCTCCTCACCTATGTAGCGTGAAGATGATAAGGATGAAGACCTTTATGATGATCCACTTCCGCTTAATGAATACTAAATATATTTTCGCTTCCTTATGATTTAATAGCATTTTCTTTTCTCTAGTGTACTTGATGATAAGAATACCGCACATAATACATAGAACATACAAAATATGTGTTCATCAACTGCTATCAGTAAGGCTTCAGGTCAACAGTAGGGTTTTAGTAGTTAAGTTTTGGGGGAGTCAAAATTTATATGCAGATATTTAACTTTTGGGGGGTTCAGTGGAAAAACTGGAATTTCAGTTTTACAGGGTCAACTGTAATTCCAGTGAAGTTCATGCACATTTTACTCACTTTTCGAGGTATGGCAGAAGTGATTCTCTTAGGGCAAGTGTGGTCTTTGTGAGATGAATTAATTTTCCCTCTTGGTGAATTTCCTCACTGGTTAGCCCAGAGCAGGACAAGCCAGCTTATTGTTATTTTTCCCCTTAGCTACTGTCATTTCTGTACCGTGGAAGACAACGAGAGCTGTTGGTTTGGTTTAGGAGGTCACATATGTGGAGGGCTGGGTTAGCATGGATAGTGGAGACACGAAAGTGTTAAAGACCTCAGTGAAAAGCTCTGAGTCAGCAGATGGTGCAGCAGAGTTTGCTGTGAGGTGAGGACAAGCCGTGTTTTGGGGGCCAGGCTGGTAAGGATTGGTGCTCCAGAAAGTATTTGAAGATTAATTTGAATTGAACTGGAAACGTGACTCATTGTGGTCCAAGTGTTATAGACTGAATCTGCCATTTTTGTCTTCAGTTGATTCCAGGGCAGGTACACAGGGCCTGATAGAAGATGGAACAGGAGCTCTTATGGTCTTAGGTGCCTGTGTTATTACCCATTCTCGCGCTGCTACAAAGAGATACCCAGGACTGGGTAATTTATAAAGAAAAGAGGTGTAATTGGCTCACGATTCCCCAGGATGTACAGGAAGCATGGCTTCGGAGGACTCAGGAAACTTACTGAGTTTGTGGAAGGTGAAGGGGAAGCAGGCATGTCTTATGTGGGCTGGAGAAAGAGGAAGAGAGAGAAGGGGGAGGTGCCGCATACTTTTAAACAACCAGCTCTCGTGATAACTCACTTTTACCATGACAAGACCAAGGAGGATGGTGTTAAACCATTAGAAACTGCCTGCACGATCCAGTCACTTCTCACTGGGCTCTGCCTTCAACACTGAGGATTACAATTGTACGTGAAATTTGGGTAGGGACACAGATCCAAACCATATCAAGGTGGAACCTTGGAATAGAATAAAATGATGCTCTTGCAAAGAAACCCTGTCCTCATGCAGGGGAGCAGCCTACGTTTTCTATCTTTGGGCCTAATAGCAGCGACTTTCAACAGATATCCGTACGTTTAGTAGGACATTTGACTACCACGGCATTTTGCATCCTTGTAAGCTTTGATCTAAACCATAGTTTTATGAAAGATTCTCTTAGGAATAGAGACACTCCCTCATTAAATCACCGTACATATTAAGTCAGTGCACACAGTAAGTCGTGGTGCATCTTATCAAAGAAAAGAAATGGGCTATTTTATTCTTTTCATTGGGTTAAATCTTACTGGCGACAGAAAGTACTCCAACAGTTGATATTGTAAATAGTTGGGTCTAATGGTACGTTGCCTCTCTTGGTTCTTTGAGTTTTTCTCATTGAATACCCTCTGTCTCTGTTCTGTCTTCACATACTTTATTCCTGATCCTTAGTTTTTTCTCAATTGTTGTGCTAAAATTGCATGTTCTGGTCTCCAGCAGCTTTCTTAGTGTGAAACTCAGTGGCCTTTCCCTGTTAACCTTCTCATAAATTTGTTACATTTTTCATTTGATTACTCCCTCAGTTCCCCCAGTGTTCTTCTTTTAGTTCCCTGGTCATTCACTATCCTGATCTCTCTGACTGACTGATTGATTGATTAAGACAGGGTGTCACCCTGTCACAGGGTGACTTCCTGTGTCACCTAGGCTGTAATGCAGTGGCATGATCATAGCTCACTGCATCCTTGAACTCCTGATCTCAGGTGATCCTCCCGCCTCAGCCTTCCCAAGTGCTGGAGTTATAGGTTTGAGCCACTGTGCCCAGCCTTATCCTGATATCTCATTACATCTAATTTCCAGTGATTCTTCATTCTTCTGCCTCATTTCAATTAGCTCATATGATGCAAGATAAAATAAAACATTCTCCAAAAGTTGCCTTGAAGTTTGGTGGTGTGGCTCTGCCATGAAGACTCATGAGTGTTGATTTTCTTAAGCCAGCCAGTCTAGAAATTCTGTGGTCAGCTGTGGGCTTTTACTATTTGTAAAACTCTCACAAGAGCCAAGTATTATTATTGTATCCAGATAGAATCCTAGCTAATTCTAGTGTAAAGAAATCAGTGAGGAGAAAAGTAAAACATAATTATGCAGGAAAGTAGGCTTTTATGACTCAATTAACATATTTTACAGCGTTTTATTATTTCAAGGCAATATTTAATTTACAAATGATTTAAGATTTTAAAAACGGTTGGAACTGAGTTAAGATGGGTGGAAATATTAAGTACTTCAGTTTTTCTATGTTGCCTGATACTTTGTACTAGCAGGTAAAATTTGTTAAAGAAGTGTTTGTCCTTCCTTTGAGGTATTTTTTTTTTTTCTTTTTAGTGGCTGAGTCTGTTGGAAGGGCCTTAGTTATGCATCATGCCATATGGTATTAGTGACAAAAATGTTTTGAGGATAGATTTAATAACTAAAACAATTAGGTTAGAAGGCCATTGTGAGAACGCTTGGCCAGTTGCTTTCAGATTTAATCCTTGGTTATGTTACAGTCCACAGAGTGTAGTGTCTTTTGCCTGAGATGCAGAAAGTGTTATTTCTGATGTGGATTGGATTTTGGCTCATTTAGAGGACATCACCAATCCTATACAACAGAGCAGGATGGATTTCTTTTCTAAGTTAATATGAAGTGTTCTGTGTAGTTTATGTGTATGTGTTGTGTGTGTGTGTGTGTGTGTGTGTGTGTGTGTGTGTTTCTGTTACTGAATATCTTTTAAGGTTGTTACTTTTTTGAGAAAGAGAAATTTATTGGATGTTTTAATTGTGGTGGTCTGCAGATTCTCCATAGCAACTAGGGGGTTCAGGCTTACTCCAGAAGCAAGTAGCAGTTGGGGTCACCAACTAATGCTGTTCTACAGATTATACCAGCAAGCTGCGTCTGCATTTGATGCCTCCTAAGACAGTGTGACATAGTTGCATTGTAAGAAGTTGGGTCATGGTTTTTGTTTGGATTTTAAAAATTGTCAAATAGACGTAACATACAATTTGCCATGTGGACCAGTTTTAATTATACAGTTTGGTGGCATTAATTACATTCATGTTGTCGTGCAGCCATCACCATGGGCCGTCTTCAGACTGCTTTCCTCTCCCCCATCGGAAACTCTCTACATGTCGAACGTGGTTCCCAGTCCTTCCCCCTCCTCTACCCTGGGCAGCCACCTTTCTGTTTTCTCTTTCTATGAATTTGACCACTATAGAAAAAGATCAGTGCCTCCCAAACTTTGCCTAAATCCCCAAATAGATTCCTTTTCCCCCCTCCGGCTTCTTTTGAACATTAAAGCACCCCGGTGATTTATGCTTCCGCCTCAATTCCTCCCTAGCTTCTGTCTGGCTGTATCAGGCCTATTTCAGGTGTTTATTTCTGTGATCATTTCCCTGGTAAACTCCTGGATGGCAGGTTCTAAGTTTTATTCCTGTCGTCCTGGAACTTCACGCTTGTCTCTGATGTGGTGCAGGCCTCAGCTCAGTAGTGAGGTTAACAAATGTAGCTGAGTTCCGCAAGGCAGCCCAAAGCACTCGAGTTACAATTGCAGACAGTGGGAAAGGCAAGTCAGAGGAAGAGCGCTGGGACACTGGGCCGGGTCTGTGTTAGTGCGTTTATCAAGAGCCACGGAAATCCTTTTACCGTGCCACTCATGGAATACTGCTTTAGTTAATGTCTGTATGAGTGACAGGACCCGCTTTTAATGAGCAGCTCACTTTTAAGGTCTGAGTATGATCAGGAACCTTTAGGAACAAACACTCTGTTGTGGTCCTGGTTGTGGGACTTACAGACACAGTGTTCTAGTCCCGGTTTAGTGACACTTCTTGTTTCCTGTACTGTTCCATTTTGGTACAGTTAAGGATTGGGAGCTAATTCCAAAGAGGTTTCGTTAGCTGTGACGGGGAGCTGATGAAAAGGCAGCCTCTTAGACATGGGAGGCAGCACGCAGCAGGCCGAACTGTGTGTCTGAGCATCAGGCTCCTGGTGGTGGCTTTGGCTCTGTCACTGGGAAGGTGGAGGGGGTGGCCTCTCGGAGGCTGCACAGTGGGTTTCTGAGCCTGGTTCTCCAGGCCAGGTGGATGTGATGGTGCCTGGCTGTCAGTGGCCGGGCCGGCTGTGGATGACGCTTGCCTTTTTCCTCTTGATAGACCATCACGTTGCTCCCATCGTCAGCAATGAGGTGTCGTGTCCTGAGATGAACCCCCTGTTGTCAGAGGCTGAGGAAGAGCCGTCGCGTAGCACATCCGGTGTGTGTGTGTCTGCTTTGTCAGGCCCACTGCACACAATACGTTTTAAATATGAAGTGTCCCCAGATAAACTGTGAAGGGTGAAGAGTGCTTCAGATGTGTGCTTTCCCCAGATTTTATTTACTTATTTGTTCCCAAACTCATTTCCTGCCTTCCAGTGTTTCTGCAACACCAGCGCTTCCTAGTGTGAGCCTTAAAGAGAAACGATATTTAACAAAAGAAGAAGGGGAGGAAGGAAAGAAAGCCGGAGTGGGGGAGAGAGAGAGAAAGTGGGGAGGCCCCGTGGGGAGCTGGGCTGGGGAGGCTTTGCGGGGTGTTGGGGAGACAGAGAGAGAGAAACGGGGGAGGCCGTGTAGGGAGTGGGGGAGAGAGAGAAAGCTATGTGGAAGGTGAGTCAATGAAAACTTTTTCATGTATAAATTACCCAGTCTCCAGTATGTCTTTATTAGCAGCGCGAGAAAACACTAATATACCCCATCTCTACAAAAAAAAAAAAAAAAAAAAAAAAAGAGAAAAAGAAAAATTAGCTAGGCATGGTGGCGCACACCTGTAGTCCCGACTACTCGGGAGGCTGAGGCAAGAGGATTGCTTGAGTCCAGGAATTTGAGGTGGTAGTGAGCTATGATCATGCCACTGCACTCCAGCCTGGGTGACAAAGTGAGACCCTGTCTCTTAAGAAAAAAAAAAAGATAAGCCTCAAAGTTATCCTCATCCACCAGATATTTACTAGGTGCCTGTAATATGCCAGGCATTATGGTGTGTCCTTAAACCTTTATTTGAAGAAGTTATTGGGCTCAAAAGATATTTGCATTGTTCTACCTGTATTTTATTTGTGCTAGTCTTCCATTTTTCTTTATCTCTCAAATTGATAAAGCTCTCATGAAGCTAAAGTATGATCATAAAAACTTGTTTCTGGCAAGGCGCAGTGGCTCACACCAACAATCCCAGCACTTTGGGAGGCCAAGGTGAGCGGATCACCTGAGGTCAGGAGTTCGAGACCAGCCTGGCCAACATAAAGAAACCCCATCTCTACTAAAAATACACAAATCAGCTGGGCGTGGTGGTGTGCGCCTGTAATCCGTTACTCGGGAGGGTGAGGCAGGAGAATCACTTGAACCCAGGAGGCGGAGGTTGCAGTCAGCTGAGATCACGTCACTGCACTCCCGCCTGGGCAACAGAGCAACAGTCCGTCTTAAAAACAAAAAAAGAAAAACCTCGTCTCCGTTAGACTCACCGTGTAATTTCTCTTTGGCCTATTCTGACTTCCTTTGTTAAGGCTTCCAAGGTGCTGCCTGCATCCAGTGCTGTGCTGTGAATAGTGACCTCAGACTGGTTCTCTATTTGTGTGTTTGTTCTTGCAATTCTGTCATGGACCTTAATGGAAATATTTAAGTTTTAGTGAAATAATTTTTTTTTCCTAGGAGAATGAAATCAATGGGCCCAGTAGACTTGTTTTCACTTTGGCTTGTTTTAATAAAAGCATTTTTATAAGCTGGGTTGGGGGGGAAGTGAACATTGTAAAAATTTCCCAAACATTTGTTATTTTACCAGTGCAAATAAGTATGTTTGTTTAATTTAAAAAGTGAACTTATTGAACAATTCCTTTTTCTGCACCTTCCCTCCCCAGTTAAGGCAAACTATTAAAGAATATGCATAAACAGTAGAGCTTTTAATTGCTATTGATGAATAGCACTCTTTTGCATTTCTTTTATGTCAAGCCTTGGGTGAGCCCTGTTTTTGTCTTATTAACGCACATTTGTAGCGTCTTCTCCCATTTGGATGTAGAATTAGATGCCCTCTTAGCCTCTCTTCCCAACCTTATTAAAGTTCATCCACTGAAACACTTGCAAGAAACAGAATAAAGTAGAAAAGTCTCAGCTGTAGAAACCTACAATAAACTGCAGTTACACACGGAAACCCAGTGGCTCATTGGTACCAAGAGCCAATACCGGTAGCCTCCATAGGTCACCATCACTCTGCAGATGACTTCGGCAGTAGATGACCTGTAGGTCTGGAAGAGCTGTAACCATTCATCTTTCTTTCTTTTTTTTCTTTTTCTTTCTTTTTTTTTTTTTGAGTCAGAGTCTCATTCTGTTGCCCAGGAGACTGGAGTGCAATGGTGTGATGATCTCGGCTCACTGCAACCTCCACCTCTCAGGTTCAAGCGATTCTCATGCCTCAGCCTCCTGAGTTGCTGAGATTACAGGGGCGCACCACCACGCCCGGCTAATTTTTGTATTTTTTTTTTTTCAGTAGAGACAGGGTTTCACCATGTTGGCCAGGCTGATTTTGAACTCCTGACCTCAGGTGAACCGCCTGCCTTGGCCTCCCAAAGTGCTGGGATTACAGGTGTGATGCACACAGGGTCCGATGTGAAGCCCAAGTCATGCTTGTCTGGGGTCAGTCACTTCATCTGCGATGTGAGTGGATGTGACTAGCTTGCAAGTTCTCAGTGTTGGGGATGCAGGAAGAGAGGAAGGATCTTTACCACCCCAGTGGACAGGGCGGCAGTGGTGGGTGCAGGAGACAGGTGCTCTTCTGAAAAGCTCTCCACATGGGGATGCCTTCTAGTCTCTGATCCTCTCCTGGGAAGATGCCTGGGTTCCATGAACTAGAATGACTTCCCGACTCTGACATCCTATCTTTATGAGGTAAAGACCATTAGATTCAAGAGCATAATTGGATAGATATGTTTAAAGGTTGTCTTTCAGGATTATTGTGCTGATCACAGTTTTCACCTGGCTTTCCTGTCCCAGTGGATAGTGAGAATGATTTCCCTATTAAAAAATTACCCATTGACAGACTGCTGGTTAGACAGTGTGTTGAGAATTGTGTGTGCCACTGAGTGATGAAAGGCAGAGAGAAGGTCTTAGCCTGTGGGGGAATTCTTAGCTAGAACTCACAGTGTAATTTTTCCTTCTTTACAATGACATGGTTTATAATGAAGCCTTGGTAGTCTGGAGGACTTGTGTCAGAATACGAGTACCAAAGAAGTCACAGAGGAATATTAACTGAGAACGCTTTTAAGAAAAAAGAAAATACCTATCCTTGTGCTGGGCCAGGCATTGAGGGAGGCTGCATCAAGGTGTCCTGACCTGCCTTGGAGCTGGATGGTAGCTGGGCTTGAAGATGACCTCAAACTACTGCCTGTCCCCCTCCCAGGGAGGACGCTACTGTGGGATGGATTAGACAGGGGAAGAAGCATCAGAACTCAGATGAGAGACCTTGTCTTTGTTCCTCTGTTTCCTGACAGCAGCAAAGATTTTGATCAGAGGTGGTTTTTGTGGAAGTATAATAGCAAAAATTAAAGAACCACATCTGACTTGGGAAGGGGCATATTATATGGGAAGTGAGAGAGAGGGAGTGATGGGGGATAGAGAGAGATGGGAGGAAGAGAGGAGCAGAGAGAGAGGAAGAAAGAGAGAGAGAGAGACAGGGAGCTGGAACTGCTTTAGCTAAGGTAGGTCTTGGTGGAGTTTTTCTTGCTTGTATAATTATGATGATTATTAATTTAAAGCTTGTCCTTTCTGAGTGATTCAAGTACCTGCTCCTGGGCCATCCTGTGCTAAGGTTGCATTGCTGAACAGATGACAGGGTGGGTCGTGTATGTCTCTAAGGCCACCAGAGATGGTTTACTGAATTCACATGCTTCCTCCACCTGGGATGAAAGTGGTTAATTAGTGTTTGATCCTAAGAAGTCAGGTGATGTGATTCAGATTAATTATGGGGTTGTACTGAAGCGCGGGTGGACCTTAGGAGGTGATTTTAACGGAAGTCTCAAAATAGCAGCCTTGGAACTAGCTGGACTAGTTATTTTTAAAAATAATGAGAAATGTTATAAAGTTAGCTGAAGGTATTGATTTACCTTTCAGGTTGTTCAGAAACAGAATCTTGAGAAATAGGCTGCTACGCAGTTGTAAGGGGGATAATAAAGAGATCGCCCTTCGCTAAAAAACCTTCACAACCCAATCTTTGGGCAGCCGAGATTTTTAGCAGCGGAGAAGGGTTCCCAGGGGCTACAGGTTGTCTTAGGCCATCTCCATCAGTTCCGAGAAATCGTGCAAAGGGTTTCTTCAGGGGTTTCTGAGACCTGTAACAATGGTATTAAAATCTGACTCTGGAATTCTTTGACATTTCTTGCATTGAGGGGTGAGACCCATGTTCTCTGTCCTTGAATCTGGATGGCTTTGGGACTGTTGGATCCAGTAGGGAACAGCCAGAGTGACCTTGGGTGACTTCCAAGGCTGAGTGAGAGAAGGTGACACAGCTGCCACCTCATTTGCTGGAACCCTTGTCCTGGGCACCTGAGTCATGGGGGAACAAGTGTGGTTCCATGCTGTGAGGCCACCATGCTGCATGGAGAGGCCATGTGTAGGCGCTGCGGCCAGCAGTCCCAGCCTTCCCAGCCAAGGCCCCAGTTATTGTGGAGCAGAGACGAGCCTGCGTTGCTGTGTTCCTTTTGGATTTCTGATTGAGGAATCTGTGAGCATCAGCAAATGGTGTTTTGGCCCCTGGGCGCTGGGGCAGTTTGTGACCCAGCAGAGGTACCTGCAGCAGCAGCGGCACCTCCTCTCTCCTTCCAGCTCATGCTCTTTGCAGAACTCATCACACACATTTCCTCAGTTTCCTCACTGCTTTTGTGGTTGTGGGGATGTCTTTAGCACCCGTGCTGTGCTGAGCTGATGGCTGCTGAGGACTGGACGCCAGTACCTAAGCTCGGCTCATCAGAACCTCCATGCAGGAGAGGGCCCCTAGAGCCAGAACAGAGGCTCTTCCTTCTGCTTCCAGCCTTGGGTAAAAACACCCACCAGGCGTCATTGACATCATCATCATCATCATCACCATCATTCACTGTTGGTCTTTTCCATCGTCCACTGTCATTTTAGTCTCAGCCATGACATTTCTTAGTCCCTGAAATGCTACTGAGATTGTACTGTTATTTGAGGTAGTTCTTTTGGATTTTATTAACCCCCATATATCTGTTGCTTACAAAATTACAAGAGCCACATGCTCATACAATAGCAGTGAAGGTTCCATATCTGGCAGCCTCATGTGAATTCAGGAGCCCGCAGGGAATTTAGGGGAGAAGTAAGGCAAGCGCTCAAGTTTTCCAAGCTGCATGGGCTGCTTGGATCTCACAAGTAATGCCTGGATTTAAATCACCGGGGAAGGCAGCCTTCTGCTCCTGTGTAGTAGAAATGGGTCCCAGGCTTGAGAGGCTGCAAGTTTAAGCTTTTCTTAGTCACCTTGTTCTTACGCTTTTTTTTTGGTAATGTATTTGTACACAGAGAGACTTTTGCATTTTAAGCATAAAAGAAAGGATGACCTCAGAAAGTGAGTTCCGTCTGGGACTATTATTATTTCAGCACTTACTTTATCAAAGAGGAAATTGTTTTATGTAGAATCCTACAGTGGGATGGCCATGTGCAAAAAATTAAAAGTGTATTAACACATTATATAAAAATTAACTCAACAGATTGTAGATCTAGATGTAAAACATAAAGCTATAAAACGTTTAGAAGAGGACATGGGAGAACAGCTTTGTGAGCTGGGATTAGACAAGAGTTCATAGACATGAGAACAGACAACAAATTGATAAAGTGGACTTCATCAAAATGAAAAATTTCCTGTGTGAAAGACACTTAAAAGAATGAAATGTCAAAGGACAAATACAGACTGAGAGAAAATATTTTCAAATCACATACCTGACAAAGGTCTTGTTGTATCTAGAATAAAATGGAATCTTAAAACTCAACAGGAAGAAAAAATAATCCAATTACAAATGGGCAAAAGACTTAAAAAGACACTTCACCGAAGAAGATAATACAGATGGCAAATAAGCAGATGCAAAGATGTCGGTATTATTCACCATTAGAGAATTGCAAATCAGAGCCACAGTGAATATTACTACACACCTATTATAATTAGTAACATAAAAAACTGACAATATCGAGTGTTGGCAAAGGATGTGGAGGCACTGGAACTCTTGTATGTTGCTAGTGGTGTGATCCCATGGAAAATGGAAAAGCCAATTGGGAAAACAGTTTGGCAGTTCTTACAACTTTAAATATACACCTACCATACGACCCAGCAATTGTACTCCTGGGTATTTACCCTTGAGAAATGAAAACTTATGTTCACATAAAACCTGGGTAAGATGTTTATAGCAGCCCTATTCATAGTTACCAGAAAGTGGAAACAGCCCAGGTGTCTTTAAGCAGTGAATGGACAAATGACAAATTCATTCAGGTAATGAAACTGGCTCAGCAAAAAAGTTGAAAGAACTATTGATACAACCATGGAGAATAATCTTGAAGGCATCATGCTGGGAGCAAAATACTAGTCTCAAAGGTTGCATGCTGTTAGATTCCATTTATGTGACATTCTTTTTTTTTTTTTTTTTTTGAGTTAGAGTCTTGTTCTGTCTCCCAGGCTGGAGTGCAGTGGCATGATCTCAGCTCACTGCAATCTCCACCTCCCGGCTTCAAGTGTTTCTCCTACCTCAGCCTCCTGAGTAGTTGGGATTATAGGCACACGCTACCACACCCAGCTAATTTTTGTATTTTTAGTAGAGACAGGGTTTCACCATGTTGGCCAGGCTGGCCTTGAATTCCTGACCTCAAGTGATCTGCCCACCTCAGCCTCCCAAAGTGCTAGGATTACAGGGCAAAACTTTAGGTCAGTAGTTGCCAGGGGGTTGAGGTGGAGGGAGGGTGTGACTATGAAGATAAACAGAAGGAGGGATTTTTTTTTGCGGGGTGATGAAACCGTATCCTGATGGTGGTGGTGGGAATGGAAATCTATACATAGATTTATATGTATGTGTAAAATTCATAAAACTATATACCCCAAGAAAGGTCAACTTTATTGTATAATAGAAGCAAAAAAATTAAACAATCTTAGTATTTTGTTGTTGTTGATAGGAAAGAGGAATGGGGAGAACTTTTTTTTTTTTTTTTCAAGGAAGACCTGATTTCCCCCTAGTGGTCTGGTGGCCCAAATTAGAGTGACATGAAGGGAAGCACTGGGGGGCAAAAGTCCCTCGTATGAAGGACAGCAGGGAGGTGACACTGCTTTTCATGGTAGTCCGCAGGGCACGGCAACATCCCCATGCCTGTCTTTTATTTACGGTGACTTTCCTAAAATATATCACCCAAAGAATTGCATGGAGAAATTACTGTGCAACCCCTTTCCCCAAGGGGAACACCAAAAGGGAATCTAGTTTGGTTTTAAGAGCACTTTTGGAAGCAAAAGAGTGGTTGCTTTGGGACCAGGAAACAAAGACTTGACTTGAAATGATTAGAAAGAGCCAGAGATTTGAGGTTTTCATTTTCCAGTGAACTTTTTAGAGATTTAACTGCACAGCTCAAAATGGAGGCTAATCAGAGTCGCACAATTAAGTTACCATGCACCATTTAGAAAATTAAAGGGTAAACTCGATAGTCTGTGTGATTTCGAGGATTTATTTTGAGACAATGTAAATGGCTATTATTAGTATTTGTATTACTGATAATCTTTACATGGGATGCTAGACGTGTTGTGGGTCTTTGGAACAGTAGCTGCCTAAGCTGATTTCAGAGATGAATACAGAGCCGAGGCTATTAAATGAGACGGCCCGGTGATCTCCAGGGTCTGCTTTTGCAGCTTAGGAGCTTTGGGGAATGTGCGGGGGAGATATTGATGGGCAGGTGCCGCTGGCATTTCCTGGGCAGAGGCTAAGGATGCCAAATGTCCCTCAGCGCCTGGAAGAGCCCCATACAATGAATAATTGTTCCTGGTGATCTTGAAATGTTCTGCCAGACACAAAGGTGAAATTATGTGTTCAGTGAATGGAGCTTGGAACCTAATTCCAACTCTAAGTTGTTTATATATGGTTTGTATAGTTTTAAAATAGTCTGAATTTTTCAAGAATACAGCTGCCTGGTAAGTCCAACGAAGATGGCTCTTTTGTTTGGATGCTTAACAAGAGTTGTTTACTCTTAGAAAATCAGGGACTACAATATCCCTGTTATTTCAATCCAGGCAACACATACGTATCAGTGTACATTTATTTTTTCTGGTTGCATACTGGACAATTTTAAGTATGACTATTCTTGTCCTGCATTCAAAATACTGCATAGAAAAGAGTGCCAACAATATTCAGTTTAATACCATTTTATTTTTTTCTTAACGTATTTATTGAGATATAATTTACATACTGTGCAATTCACCCACTTAAAGTATACAATTCAATGGTTTTAGTATATTCAGAGTTTTGCAACTACCACCAAAACTAAGTTTAGAACATTTTCATCATCCCAAAGAGTAAAGCATTACCCGATAGCCGTCACTTCCATCCCCACCCTGATACTATCTTCTGTCAAATCCCCACTTATTTATTGTTAAGTAGAGAACAGATTTGACCGCCATGTTGTACCTTCTGGTAGAGTTGTACCTGAGTCTGCACCTACTGAAGTGTGGTTTATTTTCTTACGAATTACTTTCCACTATTTTTTATCTCTCAAGGTTGGGCATTTTGTGACTTTAAAACAGTTATAGGTGAGGGTAGGTTTTGTTACCTGTGAATATGTATTTAGAGGAAGAGAAGTCCTTGGCTCTGACTGGATTGAGAAGACAACCGTGGGTCTTCCTTACATAGAGGTGATGACTAAGCAGCAGCACAGCAGATACCTTGTGATAATAGAAGTATTTTAACCTTTTCTGAGTACAGCTTTATTATTTCATTTATTCTCAACCTTTAATATTGGTTATGGCCTGAACGTTAGTGAACTTCCCAAATTCCTATGTTGAAGCCCTCCCAGTTAGGCAGTGTTTGAAAGTGGGGCCTTGGGTTGGGGTGTGGTAGCTCAGGCATGTAATCCTAGCACTTTGGGAGGCTAAGGCGGGTGGATCACCTGAGGTCAGGAGTTAGAGAGCAGCCTGGCCAACATGGTGAAACCCCGTCTCTAGTAAAAATACAAAAATTAGCCGGGCGTGGTGGCGGGCGCCTGTAATCCCAGCTACTTGGGAGGCTGAGGCAGGAGAATGGCGTGAACCTGGGAGGTGGAGGTTGTAGTGAGCCAAGATTGCGCCACTGCACTCCAGCCTGGGCAACAGAGCAAGACACTGCCTCAAAAAAAAAAAAAAAAAAAAAAGTGGGGCTCTAAGGAAGTAATTAAGGCTCAATGAGGACATAAGGCTGGGTCCTTAATCCTTTAGGATTACTGTCCTTAAAAGAAGAGGCACTGAGAGCTTATGCACTCTCCCTCGCCTCCCTCCTCTGCCCTGAGCACACAAAGAGGTCACATGAACACATAGCAAGATGGCGGCCACCTACAAACCAGGAGGAGAGGCCTCGGAGTAAAACTGACCCTGCTGCCACCTTGATCTGGGGCTTCCCAGCCTCCAGAACTGTGAGATACTTTTCTGTTTAAGACACCCAGGGTAGCCCAGGAAAACTAATACATTATAAGTTTCTTTTAGCTGGTAAGAACGACCATTCATTCCCTTGGGAGCATAGTGAAAGTGGGTACAGCCATATCTGCCTTTGAGTAAACTCTGACTCTGAGGAGTAACTCAGGGAACTCAGATTGGGGTGGAGTTCACAAGACCCTCGGCTGCAGTTTGGGCTCTGCCTCTTGGTTTTTGGAGCTCCCCTGCCTGGTCTCCTCCATGTCTTCTCTATTTTTACTTCTGGCTCTCCACTCTGCACCATCATCTCTTACCCTCCTTATTCCATTATTTTTCAACGTTGCATGTTGCTGAACTGCAGTGTTTAGCAAACCTTTATTTTCTCATAAGCTGAATATGCGGTGGAGAGAAGGGTTTCCCACAAACCTACTAGAAAAAATTGTGTGTGTGTGTGATTATAGTAATTATTCACACTTATAGCAAAACATTCATTTGATTCAAGAAAGGACAAAAGGTAAATAAAATGTTCAGAATTCTCACTACTGTAGAGCTAGATGCTATTATTTTGGGACTACCTAGACAACTTTGTGTGTGCATAGGCAATGTATTTACACAGGCATGTACTTTTACATTCATAGAGTCCTACCATATTCACTAAACTGCTTTATAACAGTTTTTGTTGATGTTTTTGGCAATAAATACAGATGAAATATAACATTTTAAATAGCCATGTAGAATTCCATTTTATGTATGTACTATGATGGTTGTAACTTGAGGGCCTTTGGGATATATCTCTGTCTCTGTCTCTGTCTCTGTCTCTATAACTCTATCATCTGTATCATTTCCCTAATATTACATAATATAAAATGCATATTTTGTTAAAAAGAAAGCTTTTTATGCAAAGTTCTTTGTACTTCTGATTATCTCTGTACTATACATTGTTCCAAGGAACTTTTTATCAATATATACTTTCTTTTCTTAAAAATGTTGAAACAAACTTTACTTTTGAACATATCAAACCTAAGGAAAAAGTACAGAGGTTAAAATTAAAAAAATCTGCACAGCGCCTGTGGGGCTTTATCAAATTCTAACATTTCAACATACTTCAGATTGAAAAAAACACTATAGTTGAAACCCCATGTAATATCGGAGGTCCTTTCCAACACCTTTTGTCTTCTATGGCAACTGCTGTCCTGAATTTGGTGTTTATTTTCCTCATTTATGGTTTTTTTGTTTTTTTGAGACAGAGTCTTGCTCTGTTGCCCAGGCTGGAGTGCAGTGGTGTGATCTTGGCTCACTGCCACCTCCGCCTCCTGGGTTCAAGCAATTATCCTGTCTCAGCCTCCCCATTAGCTGGGACTATAGGCACCTGCCACCATACTTGGCTAATTTTTTGTGTTTTTAGTGGAGATGGGGTTTCACCATATTGGTCAGGCTGCAAACTCCCAAACTCAGGTGATCAACCCGCCTCGGCCTCCCACAGTGCTGGGATTATAGGCGTGAACCACCACACTCAGCTCCATTTATGTTTATATTGCATGTATATTTCACCATAAATCATAGTTAGTATTGTTTTTACCTGTTTTCAGACTTTCCATAAATGGTATTAATATAAATAATTTTTCAATTTGCTTTCTCTGCTTATTCCACAACTTCTCTGTTTTCTTCATGTTAGACATTTAGGTTGTTTTTTGCACGTTTTCACTGTTAACAAACAGAGCTATGAAGAATACTCTGGGGTGAATGTTCTGATTTACATATGAGAGCATTTCTCTGATGATAATGAGACAGTCATTTTCCACAGTGGTTATCATCTAGCCAGCAGCATGCAGTAATCTGAGTTTTCCCATGCCCTGGTCAATGCTTCATTTTTGGCCTTGGGCTAGATGTGAAATGCTGTCTTTCTGTGGTTTTCATCCATTTTCCATGATTGCTGGTATGGTTTTGTGTCTTTTCCTAGACATGAGGGTTTCCTTTGCCCATTTGCCTCCCCACTGTTCCCTCTCCCATTTCAACATACTCTGTTTATTAGACCTTTCTTCTGTGCTGCACTGTGTGTGTGTGTGTGTCTTCTATAAGTTTTCATTTCAAGTTCATAAAAATTTTCTTGTATATTCCTTCTAGAATTTCTAAAAAGTAAAGATCTTTAATCCATCTGGAATTGATGCCTGTGTATAGGGCAGTCATTGTTCAGGGCCAGTCACTTTCAGCTGGGAGCTTCCTTTTTCAGCACAGGTGTGAAAGCAAACAGGATCATTTTCCTTGTGTACTGTGTCAGTCCACTTTTATACTGCTATGAAGAAATATCCAAGACTGGGTTATTTATAAATAAATAAGAGGTTTAATGAACTCACAGTTTCACATGGCTGGGGAGGCCTCACAATCATGGCAGAAGGTGAAGGAGGAGCAAAGGCACATCTTACATGGTGGCAGGCAAGAGAGCTTGTGCAGGGGAACTCCCATGTATAAAACCATCAGATTTAGTGAGACTCATTCACCATCAGTAGAACAGAATGGGAAAAACCCACCCCCATGATTCACTTCTCCCCTACTGGGTCCCTCCCATGGGCCATGTGGGGATTATTTACAATTCAAGGTGAGATTTGAGTGGGGACACAGAGCCAAACAATATCATGTACCATGATGCGGAAAAGTTTGGGAAGTGCCGGTTCTGTTTGTCATTCTTTGACATTCTGCATAAATTTAGAGGTCAAATTTGTCAAGTTCCCTAAAAAAACCTCCACTGGAATTTTGATTGGAGTTGCATAAAACTTATTAATTGGGGAATTGAAATTATTATGATTTCAGTTTGCATTTTCTAACAAATGCATTGCAAATGTAAGAAATTATATTTTAATGGATGGACTCAGTGCTGAGTGCTGACAAGCATCCCAGGTGAGTAATAAACCCCTACCCTGAAGTAGTTCATAGCTTAAAGCTACATGCTTGGAAATGGACAAGGGAGAGTTACAAAATGTGGAGGTATTAATGGGACATTTTGACTATACTAAGAAATATACAAACTCTCGTGTTAAAGAATTCAAAGAAGAAGAGACCATATCAGTGTGTCAGTTTTCTTAATGATTTGGTGAGTACCTCCATTGTGCACCTTAAGATGGGATATTTTATCCCTGATGTTATTTTACCCTGAATCACTTGTTAAGATGCTCATAAATGCTGGACGCGGTGGCTCATGCCTGTAATCCCAGCACTTTGGGAGGCCGAGGTGGGCGGATTACAAGGTCAGGAGATCGAGACCATCCTGGCTAACACGGTGAAACCCTGTCTTTACTAAAAACATAAAAAATTAGCCAGGCGTGGTGGCGGGTGCTCGTAGTCCCAGCTACTCAGGAGGCTGAGGCAGGAGAATGGCGTGAACCTGGGAGGCGGAGCTTGCTGTGAGCCGAGATTGTGCCACTGCACTCCAGCCTGGGCAACAGAGCAAGGCTCTGTCTCAAAAAGAAAAAAAAAAAAAGGTGCTCATAAATGCCTCAGTGAAACTTAGGGTTACCCTCTCCTTTTCAAAGGAGAGATCCACCTTTTCTTTTTTAACTGACAGCCTTCCTCCTCTTCCATTGCAGAAAGATTGTTAATTTGTTTTATATGGGAGGAATCCTATAATAAACCATGTCATATTATTAATTAAAAATAACACATGCTGGGTCCTGAGGGAACTCAACATGGAGAAAAGCAGCCATTGAAATTTTAACGGAGTGTTTTTTTAGACTATTTATTTATTTATCTTTACTGTTCCGAGCAGCGGAGGAACTGGGCCATTGGCAGGTCCGTTATGCGCTCGGATGGGAATTGCTCTCTCTTAACAGGTAGTTTAGAGCTACAGAGTCAGTAATTTTAATCTCCCAGTGAAAAATGGCATTTGGAATTGGCCTTGAATAGTGGAGGATGTGGGTCATGGAGGGTCAGAAAGATCCCGGGCCTTGAATCTCCATGTCAGCCCCCAAAACACTGAGGTTAGACTCTTTAAGCTTTACTTTCTTCATCTGAAAAATGAAAGTACTTCCTATTACTTAACCTCCCAGAATGGTGGTAAGAATGAAAAGGAATTCCATATGTTGGCTCTCAGCAGGTGTGACTCTACTGTTCTCTGCAATTGTTCATCTTACTTCCTATAGTGAAATGGTTCCTTTCATAAGAAAATACTCCAGTGATTCTCCAGGAAAAACATCGAAGGAAAGAAGATTTCAAAGGATAAGCTCATTTTTTCCAATCATAGAGAATCAGCATCTCTGCCCTGGTTCTCTTGTCTGAATTGGAGAACAAGTGGCTGTAACCCTGTGGCCCTCCAGCTTGTTTCATTTATACCACGGGGCAAGATGTTAGAGAACACTTATCACACGATTGGAAGTCCTTTGAGGAAGAACTAGATAACAGTGAGTCATTAATTAATTTTTAAGAGTCAGCAGCTGCACACTCAGGCATCTCGTTTGATAGGAAAGGGAAACAACTTGAGTGAATTTAAATCACTTCACATGTATGACAGCATATTAAAGTAAGGAGCAATTCATCTTGCCAAGCTGGCGTTGTCAAGCTTTGACTTTCTCTCTCTCTTTCTGTCTCTGTCTCTACTTCTCTGTCTCTCTCTGTCTCTGTCTTTCTCTCTCTCTCTGTTTCTCTGTCTCTCTCCCTCTCTGTCTCTGTGTCTCTCTGTCTTCCTCTCTCTCTCTCTCAGTCTCTCTCTGTCTCTCTCTCTCTGTCTCTCTCTCTGTCCCTGTCTCTCTGTTTGGTAACACCTTGTTTAATTCCTGTAGCTTATATACTACAAAAAGATTTTAAAAAACCCAGCAATAAACAAAATGAAACTTCCTGATATACCATAACTGATACCTGTGACTCTGGGAATTTCTTAAGACATCCGGAAATAAGTGTACCTTCGTACCTGAAGGTACCCCAAGATCTAGGTCAAATTAAAAACAGACTTGTGTCCCATCCAGTTTGAGATAGGCTGGTTGGCTTTCTCAGGGACCTTGTGTTTGCAGCTCTGTGACAGTATTCAGTTTTAAACTTTGGATTTCTCTGTCCTAAATGAGCAAAAGTAATGCTTTTGCAGACGCTGGGGAACTAATTGCTGCTAGGATTTGAAGAAAAGCAACGTGCACAGTTCCTAGCTTTGTATTTTTACCCTAGGAGTACTGTGAGCTTGATGATTTTGGTTTAGTGACTTCCATGCCAGCGGACGTATGTTTTTGGTTTGCATGTTGACTGCTTTGCCTAGAAGTTCTGAGGGACGTAGTTTAAAGATGTCTTCTGTGCACCTGGTTAATGAATCCACCCACGGAAGCTCTGCCTCTGCGTCTCTGACTTTGTCTTCTGCGGTCCCTCGTGTGGCCCTGCTGCAGTGGGCTTGCTGCCTTCCCTTTCGTCAGACATGCCAAGTTGGTTTGTGGCCCGGGGCCTTGGTACAGGCGGCACTCTCTGCCTGGGACACCCTTCCCTCAGATAATTGCATGGTTTACTCTCACTTCCTTTAAGTCTCTGCTAAAAGGTCATGTTTTCATGAGGATTTGAGGAATTGTGTACAAATATAATCAGCCCCACCCTGGCAGATTTATTTCCCTTTTTTAGCATTTTTATTGTCTGATAACATATTTGCCGCTTGACCATTCCTCTGTCCTAGCCTAGAATAGAAGACGCGGAGACACGAACCTTTATTATTTTCTCGCTCCAGTTCCCTCGGCATTTAGGCTGTGTATTTACTGAAAGATTGAATGGATATTCTTCTATCAGTATGACTGATGTGTCATATTATGGCTCAAGGCATATTTACCAGAGTCACTGTACTAAATTCCTGCTAATGAAAGGTAAATGTTATTTCACTCATTCAAGTCATAAGATTCTTGACTGATCCCAGGTGCCTGCTACAAGTCCAAGTACTTGGGCATTGGCTGACCTGGAATTCAGGTCATGCATTTCTAAGTGGGGACAATATCACCTCCAAAGAGGTGAAAAAAAAAATCGTGCTTTTAAAATGTGCCAAGCACAGATGTCAGTATAATACATAAAGAGATATGAAGGATATCTGTGGTTTTACAATTTCATGAGGAGGTGTTTAGAACAAATACCTAAAAGGGCTTCTTAGGGGCATGATGATGAGAGAAAAAAAGGTTGTGAAACCGTGGTCTTTAGGGCAGAGAATATCAGTGAAAACAGGCAAGAACGTTCTGGCAGAATGCCTCCTGTGTTCCCATGAATTTGCCACTTTCTCTTCTTCCCAGCATCAGCCAGAATTTCATGGTCAGACCTACATTAGCCAGAATTTCATGTCAGACCAGGTCCAGTGGACACTTTTGTGTTGCAGTTAATTCTTCTCCATTCAATATTAGAATTCTCAGAAAACCTTTTTTTTCCTTAAGATGGTGCATATCTTTGTGGTTTGCAGCCACCATCTTAGACTGTCCCCAGTTGTAGTTAGGATAATACTGAATTGTGGTGTTCTTTGACTTGCTGATATTTTGGAATTTATAACGAAATCAAATATGTTTTTCATCCAGATATACACTTTTGTCTTCCAAATGACGCTCACCAGGAGTTTTTGTGCATTTCTTGGTAGTTTAATAGAATTTGAAACCTAATATTTCATGTCATTTTGTTACATAACTTAGTGTTTTCCTTACACAGGTTTGCACAAGGATCTGACTCAGATCTTTTACCTTCTCCTCTGTGGACCAGGTCAGCGTGGCCAGAAGCTACGATATTGCTGATATGTACTTTTTTTTTTTTTTTGAGATGGAGTTTTGTTCTTGTTGCCCAGGCTGGAGTGCAGTGGCATGATCTTGGCTCACTGCAACCTCCGCCTCCTGGGTTCAAGTGGTTCCCCTGCCTCAGCCTCCTGAGTAGCTGGGATTACAGACATGTGCCACCACACCTGGCTAATTTTGTATTTTTAGTAGAGATGGGGTTTCTTCATGTTAGGCTGGTCTCGAACACCCGACCTCAGGTGATCCACCCGCTTTGGCCTGCCAAAGTGCTGCGATTACAGCTGTGAGCCACTGTGCTGGCCATGATATGTCTTTGCTTGGAATTGAGAGCAGATGCTTTTATTAAAAATAAGGATCTTAAATTCTGTAGGTTTTTTTTTTTTTCATTAAGCTGCCTCCATTTTCGAATGATGAGAGGAATAAAACCATGTGGCTTCCCACAGCTGCCCACATGGGTCTTGCCCGTGGATTTAGTGTGGGCCAGTCCTCTGAGTAGGCTCACACACTCAGGACATGACCCCGGGGGAGGGGGCATGAGGACAAAGCCCTCTCCTGAAGGAGCAGTGCTTTCCACTGGCAAAGCCCTGCAAAGACTGCAACTGATGAGGGGGACACGACCAGAATTTTAGAAGGAAGTATGTGCTCATTTAGTACACGGTTTTGAGCTCTGCCACACACTAGATATCACATTTATCAATAGAGAAACAAACAGGCGTAGTCCCTGAGTTTAAGGACTTTATAGGCATGCACATATGTATGTGTGGTTTGCGTGGTGTGTGCATGTGTGTGTGTGGGTGGGGGGGGAGGGAGGTTATCATGTTCACCACCAGCCTACATACTATGACCATGTAATATCAAGAGGTTCATGGGAGTGTCAAATAGGGGATCTTTTTCAGAGAAGTTGATCCTGGAGAAATCCTTGAAGTGAGCACGCGTGCTAGACCATCTTGGCAGGCCAGAAAGGGGAACCTCTTCATTTCCAGGCACCATGCTAGTGATTCTGAAACTTCTCTTCATATTTTGTGTGGAATGAAAGAGAACCGAACAGAGGGCTTGAGTGACTTGTCCTGTGCATGGTGGATCCAGGTTTTAAACTCAGTTGCATGGGAGAAGGATGTCCTCCAGGTCACAGGCTTCCTTGGGAACCCCGTGGCTGGCATGACGTCCCCTGCATAGTTCATTCCAACCTTGCTCTCGTCTGAGTGTTCCCTGTGCTGCTCTGCAGCCTGGCGGGGCCCATCACTGACCCATTGGCGCTTCCCTTTCCTGGGTGTGCTGGGCCGACCAGCCTCCACCCGGCCCCTCACCTGCCTGCTCATATGGCTTTGGGGTATGCTCACTGCCTTTCCTAGCCCAGCTGGCTGGATCCCTTGGCCGTAGCATCTTTTCTGCTGGGCTCTGCTCTCAGTGTTGTTTCTGGTCTGCACTGCTTTGAGCCCTTCTAACTGCCCCAGCCCAGCTGTAAACATTGCTGTTTTTCTTGCCATTCTGATAAAAATCCAACATAACCCATTCACTAATTAGAACATTGCATAAACATGAGTCCTGTTGAGGCAGGTCATGCGTTTTGGCTCTTCGAGGTTCACCATCTGTTCTCAGCACGGTCTTTGTATCTCTTCCCTCTGTGATGAAGTAGAACAAGCTCAGCTTCCAATTGTTCCAGGAACTCAGAAATTCTAGTGTTCCTGACACTTCTGGTTTTCCCTGTGTTGTATAGATTAGCCTTATCTGTGTACTTCTATACCTGAACATCTTCTTAATAACAGCAAATATTCACGGAGGGCTGACTATGTCTCAGGTGCTGTTGTACAGGTTTTACATTAAGACTTCTAGTAAGCCTGTGAGGTGGGAGCTGTTCTTGTCCCTGTGGAAACTGAGGATCAGAGAGGAAAAGTAACTTGCTGAAGGTCATGCAGCTCTTAACTGGTGGATCTGGGACTTGAATAGTCTGGGTTAGCAGCAGAGTGAAGTTATTTGGCATATGGACTAGTCAGGGTTCTCCCAGTAGGATGGTGATATTGAGAGATTTGTTCCAAGGAGTTGGCTCCTGTGATGATGGAGGCTGACAAGTCCCTAGATCTGCAGTTGGCAGGCTGGAGATCCAGGAGAGCTGCTGGTGGAAGATGATGTAATTTCCAGTCCTAGCCTGAGGCCTGAGAACAGGAACTGGTGGAATAGTTCTTGTCTGAAGGCCGCCAAGCTCAGACCCGGGAAGAGCCAATATTTCAGATAGAGTCGGAAGGTGGGAAAAAGCCATCATCCCCCAAAGGCAGTGAGGCAGGAGGGATTCTCCCTCACTTGGGGGTGGATCAGCCTCTTGTTCTATACAGGCCTGCGTTGGATGGGATGTGGCCCACCCATAGCATCTGCTCTACTCAATCTACTGATTCAAATGCTAATGTCATCCAGAAACACCCCAAGAAACGCCCAGAATAATGTTTGACCAAATATCTGAGCATCATGGCCAGGCACATTGACACACACGATGGACCCTCACAGGGGATCATGACATTTTACTCTTGTGCTGCTGGATTGGCTGGCTGGCTTGCTTGCTTGCTTTCTTTCTTTCTTTCTTTCTTTCTTTCTTTCTTTCTTTCTTTCTTTCATTCTTTCCTTTTTCTTTCTTTCTCTCTCTCTTTCTCTCTCTCTTTTTCTTTCTCTCTCTCTCTTTCTGTTTCTCTTTCTCTTTCTCTCTTTCTTTCTCTTTCTCTCTTTCTCGCTCTGTTGCCCAGGCTGAAGTGCAGTGACACGATCTCGGCTCACTGCAACCTCTGCCTCTTGAGTTCAAAAGGTTCTCTTGCCTCAGCCTCCCAAGTAGGCGGGAATACAGGGGCCTGCTACCATGCCCAGCTAATTTTTGTATTTTTAGTAGATACAGGGTTTCACCATGTTGGCCAGGCTGGTCTCGAACTCCTGACCTCAGGTGACTCCCCTGCCTCAGCCTCCCAAAGTGTTGGGATTATAGGTGTGAGCCAATGTGCCCAGCTGGGTCTGGTTTTTTGTGCAGGGTTTAGCTGTAATGCCCTTGTCCTTCCAAAGAGCTATAGTCACAGAAAGGCTGGGATAATAACCCAACATCTTACACCAAGTGTGCTTGAGATAGAAATCCCAGAGATCATGTGATCATTAAGAAATGTTACAGGTAGTGCTTGTTCATTCTTCTGGGTATCTCTTGTGTGGTTTGCATAGCTGCCTAGCAGTTCAACATTTGGATTTGCCATTATGTAGCAATAATGCAGTGGTAGGCTTGTTGCTGTTAATGCTTTGTGGATTTTTCTGCAACTTATAAATAAGTTAGCAGATTTAGTCATTTTGCGAGGCAGCAAGTGGAAACAACTAAAACTGTTTGGTGTCCCATTTTGATTAGCGCTGTGTCATCTGCCTCCCACTTAAGGGGTTGTCCCTCTTTTTTCTATTGAAGGAAAATGCTAGTTTGGATATAAGAGTAAATCCTAATGTGCAATGATTCTAAATTAGACTCTTACTAAATGTTCTAACTAGGGAATGTTTGAATCAGTGATAATTTCAATAGGGGTTCATGCTATTTTTCCATTACTTTTTAAAAAATGACAAAAGTAACTTGGAAATGAAAATAGCGTGTAGATAAATATATAAAGTAAAATGTGAAAGTCCTCCTTCCTCTCCCCCCTTCAAACTCACTTCCCAGAAATAACTGCAGAAAAACTGTGCATGTATCTAGATATTTTCCTGTTTCTATAAAGATACTCTTATGAAGGTATTTTACGTTAGAAATTTAGATGAGAAAAGTGGTGTCTTGCCAAACACACAGTTCTGAGACATGTTGGTTTCATTCAACCATCTTACAACCTGGCTGGACATGAGGCTCACACCTGTAATCCCAGCACTTTGGGAGCCAAGGCGAGAGGATCACTTGAGCCAAGGAGTTCAAGACCAGCCTGGGCAACAAAGTGAGACCGCCATCTCTAAACAAAACAAAACAGCAAAAAAACCAAAAAACAAAAAACAAAAAAAACCAAAAACCTCCAATCATTTGTTTGGCTGGGTGCGGTAGCTCATGCTTGTAATCGCAGCACTTTCGAAGGCCAGGTCACTTGAACCCAGGAGTTGGAGACCAGCCTAGGAAACATGGCGAAACCCCATCTGTAGAGAAAACACAAAAACTATCCAAGATTGGTGGCATACACCTGTACTCCCAGCTACTTGGGAGGCTGAGGTGGGCGGATTGCTTGAGCCTAGGAGGTCGAGGCTGCAGTGAGCTGCAATCGTGCCATCTTATTTCACTCCATTGCTTCTGTGCAGTATGAATATGTCACATAATTTTTTAGTCAATGTTGAATATTATATTTGCCCCTCTAGGTTTTTACCATGCACAATGCAATTGCATTATAGAACAATACAATTGAGAACAATTGTATTATATTTATTATATAAATAATGTTATATATTATTATATATAATATATATTATTATGTATAACAATTGTATTATTCTGTCTGTATTTTAAAATTTATTTTCTTCATGACTTATGGAATGTACAGGCTCTGGGCTCGGCATCTTGCATGGAGGTGGTGGATGCTGTGAGGATAACGCTGCTGGGAATACTGGCTGCAGGTCATATTTGAGAACAGAACTCAGTGTTTTCTTTAGTTTATTTCTCTCGAGGTGGGTGGAGCACCCCCATCTTCTCATTACAGTCCTTTGGCAGAGCCAAACCTGGAAGCATCCCCAATCCCAGAAGATCTGTCTGGTTTTTACTTTGAAATGCTGTCCCTCTCCTTCTGGAATTAGGTTATATCGTCTGTTTACCTGGTAAGTAATTAAAATCTCAGTTTCAGCACTTTATAATTAACCAAAGGGAAAAAATAACTCCAGCATGACTTTCTATTCTGGGGGGTTCAGTAAACACCATTGTGATTCGCTAACGCCCCTGAAGAAGATCACTAATAGCTATAAACGAAACAGACCATTAAGCTGAGAACAGAGGTCTCCGAGCAGTTGCAGTCTACTGATTTGCTAATGATCGATGGATATTTATGTGAGTATGTGCAGTTAAAACCCCTGTGAGTGGATTAAACATGAGGCTGTCTCTGGCCGGTTGGCCAGTGTGTGGGATCTAAGGGAACATTTCTGGATTCTCACCATTCTCTTTTCCTCTGTTTTATTCTGTATTTTACTTCTGGCCTCAGCATTCCTGTTCCCCCAAATCTTTGCTGCTCCCTTGTGCTTTATTTCTGTCTTGTGAAGATGTGGATAATGGTCTGCTGGACTCATCACGTGCTCGTGCTGTTCACCCGTTGGTAGTTTGGCTGCGTTGGGTGGCGGCCTCAGCTCCCTGGGACCTCTAGAGCCCTGTAGACGCCGTTACTACTCCTACAAGCCTATGGCTTATGCCTTAGGGTCGTGCAATTTTTTTTTTTTAATTATACTTTACATTCTAGGGTACATGTGCACAATGTGCAGGTTTGTTACATATGTATCCATGTGCCATGCTGGTGTGCTGCACCCATTAACTCGTCATTAACATTAGGTATTTCTCCTAATGCTGTCCCTCCCCGCTACCCCCACCCCACAACAGTCCCCGGAGTGTGATGTTCCCCTTCCTGTGTCCATGTGTTCTCATTGTTCAATTCCCCCCTATGAGTGAGAACATGCGGTGTTTGGTTTTCTGTATTTTTTTGTAAGTGCTTCGTAAAAACATTCTGGGCCAGGGAAATGAAGAGATTTTTAGTTTGTGACTTGTAGAGTGAAAAGAAAGAATTTGAATGAGTTACAAATGACCTTTTCAGGAACTGTTGCCCGGGCCTTTCTTCAACTGCCCACTAACTCTGGCACTTCAATAAACCCCCTTTTTTAGAGGCATTAAAAAGGGCTGTGACAAGTGTAGTTACAGCAGATAAATTTAGATCATGTATTTTATCTACATAATCTGATTGTAATTTATATATCTTCAGCCTAGATAAAGGAAAGCTATTTCTTATTACCAAATTTTTCTTTTTGTCAACATGATGTGAGTAGGATATTGACTTTAACGGAAGGGTGGTGATTAATCATAGCAGCTTGCAGGGAGATCATTTATTGCTCTGTGTAGCTGAGTGACTGCTGGCAGAGTTATAAGTCAATCAAGATAAACCCAAGTGGGTTAGTCACTCTTGGATGACGATGGAGGATGTGATAGATTTATTAGCCAAGTTCTCCTTTAAAAATCACTTTACATTCTTAGCAGGTGAATTTGCAGATAGAAAAATACCGAGTCGCCGTCAGTGGAAGAATCTGTTAGTTTGCAAGGTAGAGTATAGCCATTGAAATGTCACAGTGAAAGATGAACTACCTAGAGATAGCCATTGGAAATGTTTAGCTCTAGATTAATCTTGTTAAGTTCAAAGAGGGCAATTATGTTCTTAGTAATTCAGGTGCTTGATAGACTGGGACGAAAAGATTTGTTCTGTGTACAATTACATGGATTGTATAATGGGACGTCTTAAGATTTAGAATGAAACAGTTTGTTTTTATTTTTCAGGGGAAACCTTGTAATTGTAACTCTGGCTGATAGTTTGTTTTTTTGTTTTTGTTTTTGTTTTGAGATGGAGTTTCTCTTGTTGCCCAGGCTGCAGTGCAATAGCACGATCTTGGCTCACTGCAACCTCTGCCTCCTGGGTTCAAGCGATTCTCCTGCCTCAGCCTCCTGAGTAGTTGGGATTACAGGCGTCCGCCACCATGCCCAGTTAATTTTTTGTATTTTTAGTAGAGACAGGGTTTCACCAGGTTGGCCAGGCTAGTCTCGAACTCCTGACCTCAGGTGATCCGCCCGCCTCCGCCTCCTAGAGTGCTGGGATTACAAGCATGAGCCACCGCGCCCGGCCCTGGCTGACATTTTTTGTACACGAAGCCTTTTTTTCAAACCTGCCTGTTTCCTCTATAGAGCTAGCATGTAGTCAGAAAATGCACAGCAACCTCATATGAGCCTTAGCAAAAGAAAATTCTGAAGAAGATCCATTTAGGAAGAGGAAAAATCAGACAGACTTTGCCAAAAGTAAATGTCAGTGATTCCTGAGTTACCCACCCCTTTCATCAATTTCGTTACTGTTTTTCCTCATTAGAACAGATAGAGAATGGACTACTGTATTAAAATGTTTAGATGTACCCTTATCACTGTCTGTGTCTTTCATTGCTTGAGGAGGTAGGACAGCAATAATGTTCACCTTTCAGCTCAGGAAGGTAAGTGCCTTGGGCACGGGGTGCACTAACCGTGGCATGAGATCCCAGCAGTTGGAATCGGCATCTTGGGACATGGAGTTCTCAGTGCCTGGCATTCGTGCCCCGTTTTGTACCTTGTTCCGGTTTGGGCGTTTCCTCTCTGGCATGGGACAGCATGATGTGTCCTTGTCGGAGAGGTCTTTCTGTGTACTGAATCAACATGTGGCGTTTGCTAGACAGTATCAAGTTAATATAGATATTTGAAACCGTTCACCAGGTGCTTTCTCTAAACCAGTGGTTCCCAACTAAGGAGGATGTTGTTCCCCAGGTTATATTTGGCAATATCTGGAGACAAGTTTTGTTGCCACACTGGAGGGAGTATTATTGGCATTAGTGTGTAGGGACCAGGGGTACTGCTGAACATCTATGGCATCCAGCGCTGTCCCCTACAACACAGAGTGATGTGGTCCAAAGTGTTAATAGCGCTGATACTATTAAAAAACCCTGGTCTAAACTGGAGCCATCTCTGGGCTTACTAAGGGCATATGTAGGTCTTTTGGTCTTTACTGGTTTTTCTGGCTGAATTGTCTTTGGTTTTTCATTGTTACAGACACCCACCTCCTCCTCCTCCTTTCTTGAAAGGATTATTATGGATGTAAGAGGCTATGTATAGGACACTTACTGAATTACTATTTTAACATGAGAATAAGGTGAGGATATATGTTTCCTTATAAAAATGTAGTAGGGTATGTAACAAGGGCAGATCTGGGGTGCCTCGATAGCTGCTGCGACAGGTCAACAAATCTCAGGGCTTCATGCTATGATGTTTAATTTTGTTGATCCTGTCATAGTCCAGTGGGAGGGACAGACAGCTTTTCCTATACACCCCCGTTCCATGCACCAGCTGTCTTCTGTCCTGGGGCCCTGCCATCTTTGTCAGGCCACGTCCTCCTCTGCATTCAGCTGGAGATAGGAAAGAAAGAGCTTGGATAAAGCACAGCTTCACTTTTCACAGGCGAGAACCAGCCCTGTGGCTTTAACCCAGATGCAGCAGACCTGGGCAGTATGTACCTGGCTGATGAGACCATAAATCTCTGACATAGATTATGTGAACAGACATTGGTCAGTCCACAAATATTTACACAGCCCCTTCATAACAGTGACAAAGAACGATGTCTTGCTCCAGCAGTCAGGCAGAAGAAGGTCTCCCTTCCTTACAGGCATATGGTTGGCCCATTGTTCTATGCAGTTCTTCAGCTGATGAGATGAGGTCTATCCACATGACGGAGGGCTGTCCGCTTTACTTAGTCTACGAATTCAAATGTTAGCCTCTTCAGGAAACACCCTCGATGATGCATCAAGAATAATGTTTGGCCAAATATCTAGGCACCCCGTGGTCCAGTCAAGTTGACACATAGAATTAGCCATCATGACCATTGAACTTGAGGATCCTTTCACATGTTTTCTAGCCATTTGGATACTCATTTCTGGGAAGTGCTTAAGTGTCTGCTCATTTTTCTTCTTTCTACTGATCTGTAGTTCTTTATTGATCCTGCATTAGTTAATGTGTTGCAGAATCAGTTGATTGTTTACTGTGCAGGCTTCTGTAGTGTGAGAGAGTTCATGTGTAACTGGTAAGTAGAGCATTCATGTCTGTATAATGTAAAAGTGGGCCCAGTTTCCCGGTAGCTTCCCCAGCATGTTAATGTTTTACATCAAGTAATAGCCGCTGATCACCAGCTACCTTAGCATGGCTGAAATGAGTGAGCTGCAGGGGAGCCAGGACTATCACATTGCCATTCACCTCACATTCTTTCTGTTGGTGACCTTGGGCCATGTGCTTCTTCTTGGAAGTTTTATGTCACTGTCTCCTGCATCCTTGGACATTTGACCTTGTCCCCATTAATGTAGCATTTTCAACCCTTCTTTATATTTCTCTCCATCAAGTGACCTCCACCTTTCAATTTTTTTTTAAGGAAAAGGTCAATTTATTGTAGTATTTATTAGGTATGTAACATGCCTTTTAATAGGTGCTACATTTTTGTTGTTTGCTTGTTTTTTGAGATGGGGTCTCTCTCTCCATTGCCCTGGAGAGTGCCGTGGTGCAATCGTAGCTCATTGCAGCTTCTACTTCCTGGTCTTAAAATGATCCTATGGCCTCAGCCTCTCAAGAAGCTGGGACTGTAGGCATGTATCACCAGGCCTGGCTAATTTAAAAAAAAAATGTTTTTATAGAGATGGAGGCTTGCTCTGTTGCCCAGGCTGGTCTCAAACTCCTGGACTGAAGGAGTCCTTCTGCTTCAGCCTCCTGAATCTCAGGCACTATAGGCACTGAGTCTCAGGCACTATAGGCACCTGGCTTACATGCTAATGTTGTGGTGAGGATGTTAGGATTATTACTATTTTTGTAAGTTATGTGGCTTTGAGAATTCTTCCCTAAACCTTAGTTTTCATAAGCTGTCTTATTTTAAGCACTCACATTTGCAAAATGGGACGCTTTTCAGGAACAGATATGTGATATTATAGCAGAAATTCTTGCTTTTAATAGTTTGTGGCTTGTAGTTTTCTTTTTAATGACTTTTTAGTGGATGGAAATTCTTAATTTTACTAAGCTGATTTTATTGATCTTTTATGCTTTCTGTGTCTCTAGTAAGAAATCTTTTCCTCTTTCACATGGATAGCAAAAATGTATTCTCTATTCTTGTTCTCCAACAGCTTTGTAGTTTTTCCTTTCACATGTAAGTCCTTAGTTCAACTGGAATTGATTTTCAGGTAGCACACGTGGCAGAAGACTAATTTCCTTTTTCTCTATATGGATAAACCGTTGTCCCAGAACCATTTATCAGAAAGTCTGTTCTCCCCGCATTGATGTATGGAGCCGGTTCTAACCATTAATCAGGTTTGTCTATTTGACTTTTCTGTTTCATTTCACTAGTTTGTCCATTCTCCTTATCAATACTGTATCTTTAAAGTTATTTATGTATGACTGCTTTTGTCATCTGTATGGCAGAGTCCCTAGTTTGTTGGTGTTCTTGAAGAGTATGTTGGCTCTCCTTGGGACACTTCCGTATAATTTTTAGAATTAGGTTATCTAGTTCTACAAAAGAAATTTGTTGGGATTTGGATTGGAATGGGGTCGACTAGATCATTTTAAGGAAAATGTACATCTTTATAATACTGAGTTCTCTAATCCATGAACATGGTATGTATTTCCTTTGTTTACATCTTTTATGTATTTTTATAAAGCACTGTAGTTTTCTGTGTAATACTTTTCTACCTTTTAGAAGATTTATTCTTATATATTGTATGTGTTTTGAAGCTTATATAAATGGTATCTTTTAAAATTTATATTTTTCTAAGTGCTGTTTGCATGAATATTTTTGTATAAATAGTGAGACTTAAAGGACATTTTGCCCTAAGGTATGCCATATTTACTACCCCATGGTTATCAGGGATGCTTTGGCATGAGGATGGTGGCTTGGTAATTTTAGCTGTTTCCTCTCTCCTCATACCCAATATAAATGACATGCATTTTTAACTTTAGCCAGTGTAGTAACACACTTATTGATAATCTAGAAGTTGCTAGCATTGCACAGAACATCCTGGAGCAGGGACAATGTTTTCTCTTTTCTTCTTTGTCATTTGTCATATCATTTTCTCTTTTCTTCCCTTTTTTTTTTTCCCCTTTTCTTGGCTTCATCTTCTGTATCACTTTTTTTTTTCTACTGTTAGTTGCTATTTGTGGCATGTATTATATTTGTAGATGATTATTATTAATTCTTTTAAAGCATTCTTGATTTGATGAATTATAGATATTATCTGATCCATCGTATCCTACTCTTATAATACCTGCTTCTTCTGGAAACTCTACAGCGGGGGTTAGCGAACTTTTTCTGTAAAAGGCCAGAGAGTAAATATTTTGGGCTTTGTGGGCCATCTGGTTCCTGTTGCCGCTACTCAGTTCACTGTTGTGGCACAAGAGCAGCCGTGAGCAATACATAAATGAATGACGTGGCTGTGATCCAATAAACTTTATTTACGGACACAAAAATTTGAATTTCATATAATTTTCATATGTCATGAAGTATTGACTTTTCCAACCATTTAAAAATGTGAAAAACACTCTTGGCTTCTGAGCCTTGCAAACACAGGCAAGTGCGGGGGGGGCGGAGTTTGGCCTGAAAGCCATGCACAGTTCACTGAAGCCTGCTGGAGAGCACTCTGTGTGTGCCTCTAACTGAAGACTGACTCCAAGCACTTGTCATTGACTGGGGCATGGTTAATGGCTTCTTTTTGACCCCTATGAACATAAATTGAATCTTTGCAACATTAAGGTACAGGTATGACTTAATGATAGGCTGCCTTTCTAAGTCAGTTGGAAAATGAGTCCATTTTAAGTTGATCTGAAATACTTAGAGTTTAGTAAATACATGAGCTGTATCAAATATGTGTAACACTGAAGGCTCATTTCTTTCAAACTCTGCTTTGAATCGTGTTCCAGTAACTGGGGCAACCCATAGAGATGGTTTTGTTTCACTTCCCCACACTGTTCCTGCTGTGTTCTGAATGAGGAAGGAGGGATTTGGAAAGGTTAGGTGATTTCACTGGAGTCACAAAACGTGCAGAAATTGGAACATAACCAGTTCAATCCAGTGCCATTTCTACTTTCATCCCCTTGCCTCTCCTGCATTCTTCTAGAAAATTTGAGTCACCCGAAAGCGTAGACCTTTGCTAAGTCAATGGTGCAGTATTGGTAAGGCTGCCGCAGACTGCCAGTTAGGTATCTGGTTTTCCCATTGATTTCACTCTGTCTGGATGATCTTCCTTCCTGGCTAGACAGGGATCAATTTTCCTGTTTCCTTGCATCATGCCTACCGTAATGGTGCACCTTGGGAATATTTGTTTCCTTGTTCAATGCTTGCTGAATACTACGCAAGTCAGAGACAGCTTGCTAGGGGGCTGGAGGTGGGCCCAATAAAATATCATCCCTGTTTCTCACGAGAGTTTATAATATAGTGGAGGACCCACAGGTACTTAATTAATAACAGGATACAGGAACTCGGGGAGGGAGACACTGCTGAGTTATTGTTCATGTATGGAAAAAGCTGCTGTAAAAGAACCTAAATATCATTTATAGAATATAGCACACTGGCTTCAATGCTGACAGCCTGTCATTTAATCATCATGCCAAGTACTTTGCCCGTGGAAAGAAGACGATTGCAGGTGATGTTGCCTCCCTAATTGTAGGTTGATCCTTGAAGGTTTATTTTTGAGATTCAGTAATTACCCGAGTAAGTAGCATGGGTAGAATTTTTTTGCAATGCCTGTTTTCACAGTTTTGCTAAAAGAACTTCCAGTTTAATACTTTACTAATGAACACAGGTGCTCTTTGTGTAGAAGGAGAGGGACTCTGAGCTAGGAGCTGATGCTCCTGTTGTCACTCCTGAAAAGAAAAGGGAGGAAGATAACTCTGTTGGTCCTGCCATGCTGTTTCTGGAGCCTGTCCTCCCAGGGGTGCAACTGTCCTGTTCTTCTCACATAGTTAGGAGGTGACTGACATGGAGAGCTGTCTCCTTTAGGCACAGGGTGGGACCTGTCTTATTCCAAACGTAGATTTAGTAGTACTTTGGTACCTGGTGGTGTTTGTCCCTCTTCTCTGTCCAGACAAGAGATTTCCTTCTCCTTTCCGGAATTTGTTTTTGACATGAATCTTTGGAGTTAGAATTTCTCTCTCTGATGGACGGCATCGATAGGATATTTAGGCATGGTTAAATCATATTCAGTATATTTCGTATCTGTAAAGTCTAAGGGCCTGGACAGCCATTCCTCACTGAGCTATTGCTGTTACTCAAATGAGTTTGGGAGTTCTGACACTGATTTGTTAAAGGTCCCTTGGAACATAACCCGTTTGTTAAGTTAGGGACTCCTTGTAACCATATTGAGAAAACCAAGCCCCTTAGTACATGTATTAGTCCATTTTCACTCTGCTGTGAAGAAATACCCAAGACTGGGTAATTTGTATATAAAAAAAGAAGTTTAATGGACTCACAGTTCCACATGGCTGGGGAGGCCTCACAATCATGGCGTAAGTCAAAGGGGAACAAAGGTATGTCTTGTATGGTGACGGGCAAGAGAGCGTGTGCAGGGGAACTCCCCTTTATGAAACCATCAGAGCTGGTGAGACTCCCTGTCACAAGAACAGCATGGGAAAGACCCATCCCGTGATTCAGTTACCTCCCACTGGGTCCCTCCCAAGATACAAGTGAATTGTGGGAGCTACAGTTCTAGATGAGATTTGGGTGGGGACATAGCCAAACCATGTCAGCGAGTGATTTGCTTGGGTTCATTCTGTTTTGCTGCTCTGTGTGCTGAAGAGCCATCTCCATGGCCCACCTCGCCCATGCAGAGAGCACTTCATTTATCGTGGGCTCCTGCCTTTCGGCCAGCACCTTCTGTCGGGTGTCGCAGGATCCTTAGTAACATGCAGGAAGGGAAATGAGAGGAAAGAACAATGAAACAATCTTTGATCTTCTCCACTCCCATGTAACCTAACTTTTTATGTGGTCAAGCAAGATAAATTCCTATCCAGCATAAATATGTGTGACTACATTTATGTCCCTGCTTACAAAATCATTCTAAAATGGTAATGAAATATTGCTTCTCCCTTTTTCTTCCTGCAGAAAATATTCTAAAGAAATAAGAATTTTGATGAGGAGTGGTTGTTGAAAGGGGCATTTCGGACTGGTTTTAAATCTCAGTAGTTTATTGTACTGGGGTTATTGAAATACTGGATATACTGACAAAAATCACCAAGAGCTTATGATTATTGGATAAGTGAATTCTAGGTTGTGGTTAGATTAAGTGTCTAAATAAGGCCCTATTTTATTACATCACCCTTTCTCTTCCTCTTTTTCTCTGTCTCTCTATCTCTCTCTCTCTCTCTCTTTTAAATCTCAGGTTACCCAATCTTTCCGTGATGGAAAGAATAATGGTTGCAAAGTGAGTAGGAAATTTATTTCTCTCTGCTCATCTGGCATGAATTGTTTGCTCTACATAAATTGAAGAATTACTGCTTCTAAGGCTGACATAATAGTTTTTGTTTTGTTAAACAACTATAAGTTTCATCTAATACAGTCTTAGTGTTAACAGGAAGAAAACTGTAAGTTAATATCTGCTACATTTCATTGCTTAAAAATAATTGCTAGTAGTAAAGCTTCATTTTTCACAAACATAATTTGATCTCATGTAATTGATAGAAGAAAAATTCAGGGAATTTGTTCAGGGTCTGTTTACAACTGACTTTTTCAAGAACTGCCACATGCAATAATCCAAATGCATTCTGGTTATGAAATAAAGCAGGCAGAACTTACAGTCAGCACTCAGAATGACTTATTGACAGCTACAGGTGCAGCATTTTTTTTTTTTTACATATTGTAACCCTTTTGCAAAGTTTTTATTGAAATGTTTTATGATATAGTGTTTTTGATTTGTCTATTTGAAGAATCATAGAAGACAAAACCTTAGGAACTTTACTTATTCTAAATTTCCTGTTCTGTTATTGATAAGAAAGAGAAAGAGAGATAGAGTGAGGGAGTCAGTTATTCAAATACACCTCCTTTCATTCCAACTGGTGCTTACAAACCAAATGCAGCTCGTATTTTAGGCGCGGGGTCTCCTCAGCTCCACCTAAACTGAGGAGGGAAAGGCGTGTCATAATTTTTGTTCTTTCTCAACAATTTTCCTTTAATAACAACCTGATTTATGATGTTGAATCACGATTCTCGCACTTTGGAATACTCCTTGTAATCAATCACTTTTACTAGACCTTCTTGCTCATAAAAACAAGAATCAAGCTTGCCCAGGCATGCATCTCTGCTTACAGAATAGTCATGGAAACCCTGGCTTGTTGCGTTTAGGAACTTCCCCTGGGTTATGCCAAGGGTCAAGGGTCGATGTCACAGCCACGTTTGGAGCTGTGAGCTCCCACTCTGCTCCTCAGCATGTGGAGTGACATTTATTCTCTTTGTGTCTAACTAGTTAATGTTAATCCCCACAGCATTGCTATTGAAGCAAATACTATGACTGGGGTATTAGTAACATTTTGAAGATGAATTCAGACTATTATAATTGAGTTTGTTGCTGCAATATTTCAACTACATGAGAGAAGAGGGAGGGTGCCTTGTCTTATTAGCAAACAAGTAACTATCTGGGTGTAGGTTGTACAGGGACTTCGGCGAAAAAGGAGGGAAGCTGAGGACACAGGCATGAACATTTAGGTTGGAATTAAGAGGGCGTTTTCCGCAAGTGGAGAACGGAAGGCAAGTTATCAAGGTAGGTCGTGGAATTACGTTGCCAGAGGGTTTGTGTTGTTTTCTGGTAGTTTTCTGTTGCTGTCTGGGTGGAATTGTGGACCTGTGACTGGGACCATATGGAGGCTTATGATAGTCTCTGTGCTTCCCCCAGTCCGCACCTCGCTTGTCCCTTGGGGTCAGTGGAGGTTCTAGTCTGCGTAACTACGCGAGGTTAGCTCCTGAGGTCTGCCAGCCCAGAACGGTTTTTAAAAAAATTCTAAACCAGTGGTTTTTTTCCCCTTTGATAGCCTAGAGCCACGCAGTTCTCCTCCCTTTTCTTTCGGCAGCCCCAGGAAAGGCCGGGATGGGGACTCCTGGCATCTGTAGAGAGGCATGGCTCTCATACTAGGTGACTTCTGGGGAGCCCCTGTCAGGAAATACCAGTTTCTGCGTTTCAGAACAGTAAATGGCCCAACTCGGAGCTACAGCTCCTCCCCTCTCATTGCAGTTTCTGGTTTGTCCTGTGGAGGCAGCGGAGATGCCCCTGGCTGGTGTTCTGCGAATTCACCTGTCCGGGGGTCCTGCCCCCACTGCCTCAGTGGAAAGTGTGCCATTAACTGCCGATGACTAAGTGTATAGATACAGCCCAGGCCCCTTCAGGCCTGTGGGCCTCTGTGCCTGGACTTTGTTCCAGTCCCTCCTGGGTTTCCTCCGCTCTCTCATGAGTTCAGGCTTTCTTCATTCCTCACTTGATGATTGGAAGAGCTGCTTGACCCATCAGCCTTTCTGTGGCATCTCTCCTTTCAGAACGATCCCTGTAGAGGGATTGGCAACTAGTCCACAGTGTCTTGCTAGTTACTAGTGTCTCACGCTGATTTGCACATGACATAAAGACACTAATAACTGCCTCATGCTGATTTGCACATGACGTTCTTTATGCTGACGATTCCCTTCCCCGAGACTTTCAGTGAAGGAACTTCTGTTCGTTGAAGGCACAGTTCTCAACTGCCTCCATCGGGAAGCATCCTGGCCCTGGCCCCAGGGCTTCCACAGTATCTGGGGTTTACTCCTTCCCTCTCTGAGTTACCTGCTTACATTCCTGTTTTCCTTATGAAACTTATTGAACATAAGGACTGTGTCTTAATGATCTTTATTTTCTCTCCAGTATCTGGACTTTTGTGCGACACAAAGGAAAACAGTCAGCCTGTGTGTTTTCAGTAGAAGCAATTTATCATCTTTCTAACTGTATAATGCTAAATTCCAAACAGTCTAAGCAGCTCTCTTGGAGTTTGCAGCTAATGACAGAAATAGTCCGGAAAGTCGTTTAACCTTTAATCCAGTGCTCTAACTCACTAAATATAAAACATTCTTAAAAATACATTTGTGCATTTGCCAATTGTTTATTAGATTTCTAGTCAGTGCCAGAGATGATGCTGGGCCTGGAGGAGAAAGTTTGAACAAGAATAATGCTTTTCCATCCTCACGGAATGCAGTGGGCTGTCAGAAGCGTAGGGAACAGCTGGGCAGATACTGTGATGTGTGACATGCACCATGGGAGGGAAATTCCCGGGCTGGGTGGGCAGGGGTTGAGGAGGGTGTTCTCAAGTATGTGTGAAGGGGGCAGTGTGAAATGCAGGCACACTGAATGAGAAGCCTGAGGGTTGACCAGGAACGTTGTCAAAAGACTACCTTGGAAGTTGGAGTGAACGACTCAGCCCCATGAAATGAGAGTGGGAGTCTGTCATACATCGGTGGCAGATACTCCCTAGGATATTTGTTACTCAGTGTGAGTGTAGCCTGTTTAGTCTCTTTTAGTCTTTATTTTTTCTTTATTTCTTAAAAAAAAAGCCGGATACACATGCAGAACGTGCAGGTTTGTTGCATAGGTTACGTGTGCCATGGTGGTTTGCTGCACCTGTTGACCCGTCCTCTTAAGTTTCCTCCCTTCCCCCTCCACCCCCCATCCCCCAGCAGGCCCTGGTGTGTGATGTTCTCCTCTCTGTGTCCATGTGTTCTCAATCTTCAACTCCCACTTACGAGTGAGAACATGCGATGTTTGGTTTTCTGTTTCTGTGTTAGTTTTCTGAGGATGATGACTTCCAGCTTCATCCGTGTCCCTGCAAAGGATATGATCTTATTCCTTTTCATGGCTGTGTAGCATTCATTCCTTTTTATGGCTACACAGTGTATATGTGCCACATTTTCCTTATTCGGTCTACCATCGATGGGTATTTGGGTTGGCTCCATGTCTTTGCTATAGTAAACACTGCTGCAATAAACATATGTGTGCATGTGTCTTTATAGTAGAATGATTACATTCCTTTGGGTATATAAATCATTCTACTATAAAGACACATGCACACATATGTTTAATATATAAATAAATGGGATCGCTGGGTCAAATGGTATTTCTGGTTCTAGATCTTTGAGGAATCGCCACACTGTCTTCCACAATGGTTGAACTAATTTACACTCCCACCAACAGTGTAAAAGCGTTCCTGTTTCTCCACAGCCTCACCAGCATCTATTGTTTCCTGACTTTTTAATAATCACCATTCTGACTGGCATGAGATGGTATCTCATTATGGTTTTGATTTGCATTTGTCTGATGATCAGCGATGTTGAGCTTTTTAAAATATCTTCATTGGCCACGTAAATGTCTTCTTTTGAGAAGTGTCTGTTCATATCCTTTGCCCACTTTTTGATGGGGTTGTTTTTTTCTTGTAAATATGTTAAAGTTCCTTATAAATTCTGGATATTAGCCCTTTGTCAGATGGGTAGATTGCAAACATTTTCTCCCATTTTGTGGGTTGCCTCTTTACTCTTATGATAGTTTATTTTGCTGTGCAGAAGCTCTTTAGTTTAATTAGAACCTATTTGTCAATTTTGGCTTTCGTTGCAATTGCTTTTGGCTTTTTCGTCATGAAGTCCTTGCCCATGCCTGTGTCTTGAATGGTATTGCCTAGGTTTTCTCCTGGGGTTTTTATGGTTTTAGAATAAGTGCCATGTGGCACTGAGAAGAATGTATATTGTGTTGATTTGGGCTAATTTTTGTATTTTGTAGCAGAGACGGGGTTTCGCCATGTTGGCCAGGCTGGTCTTGAACTCCTGAACTCAGGTGATCCACCCGCCTCGGCCTCCCAAAGTGCTGGGATTACAGACGTGAGCCACCATGACCAGCCCACAGCTACATTTTAATGTAATAATATTTTCTATGCAGTAGTTGTTCGTAATCTTTTCGGGGTCATGGTGCTCTTTGAGAATCTGATGAATCCAATGAAGCTTCTTGGAAGAGGTCTTAGACGCACACACACAGACACACATACACACACGAACACACACATATGCACACACACACACATACATACACATACACATACACATACATACACATATACATGCGCACATATGCACACACATATGCAAATACACGTATACACATGTACATACACACATATACATACACATACACGCACATAGATGCACATACAGACATATGCACACACACTCACACGTATTTCACAGCCTTGTATTTCATTGTATGGGCTCGCGATCCCTGGGGAGCCCATCCAGACCTGTTGATGAGTTAGGAACCTTTGCTTTAGAGGAGGCAATAACTGGTCAGACAGACTTCAGGAACAGGCCTGTCCGGAGCTAGGGAACTGGCCTGGCTATTGGGCTTTTGGGTAAGTGACATTCCAGCAGTTCACATGTGGTGACCCAGGATGGAGAGTGTGAGCATCAGCTGGACTAGATCACGTGCACAGGGTGGAGGTCTCAGTCTCTCTAGGGGGTGCTCAGCACAGTGAGTGGACATCATGGTCAGGGTTTGGAGTGAGACTCGAAGGAGAAGCTGGAAGTACAGAGTGTGTTGACCGCTTTTCTGCTCCCCGGACATACCCCGCAGAGGCTGGCTGTTAGGGGAATCCCAAGAGACAGGATCTCTGCAGTTGCTTGGAATTCCAATTATTTTCTGATCCAAAAATCTAGCACTCATTGGCAAAGGACAAACTGCGAGGGCCTCTGGGTGCCGGGCGAGCAGCCAACAGCAGCACGACCACCTTCAGGCCTCACCTGCGAGCCCCACTGAGGGTGGATTCTGCCTTTAGGCAAAAGTGAGAGCCCCCTGGGTTGAGAATATGAATCAGCCCGTGGCGCTCCCACTGTGGAGGTGGTGGGGGTGCTGATAACAGGGAGGGCGTGGGAGGCAGACAGGGATTGCAGATACTATCCTCAGATGTACAGGTGTCGAGGCCATATTTTCACCCAGGCCACACTCTTGCATGTGCTGAATGTGTGCGTCGTCGTGAAGTGAAAATTTATAGCGAATTTATAATTTAACACTGAATTCAGTTTTCTCTTCCTATTTGAAGAAATTATATGACTTTGACAATTGTTTGGCTTTTGTTTCAAAATTTTAAAATGTAGCATTAAAGAAAATTTCTCCAACTAGTTTTTTAAATTGCCTTATTTCTCTGCAGTAGCTCATCAGAGTGGTTGGGGTCATTTTACCCCCACCCCGGATGGCCTCCTCATCCTCCTCCTGCTTCTCCTCCCCCTCCCATTCATCGTCCCCCTCCTTTTCTCTCTCCCCCTTTTCCTTTATTTGGCTCTGAGCCCCTGCCCAGCCCTGTGCTGAGAACCTTCTTGTGCATGGTTCTTTCACTTAGTGTTCAGGAGGCCCTACCAGGTGGTCCAGCCAGTAGGCTTGTTTTACATGTGAGGAAACACACCTGGAGAGGTTAGGCAGCTTTTCTGATGTCACACAGCCAATGTGGTTGGAGCTGGGACTCCAACCCAGGTAGTGCCATCCGGAGCCTGCCATTTCCTGTGTTTTGCAGCTTTCTCAGTGAGTGCAAGGCCATCTCATTCTTCCTTCTGTGCACCCTCAAAGGCATGGCCTGCAAGAGCTGTCTGATGACTGATTCATTGCTGTTTTCCCTTTTCTAGGAGTGTTTTTATTTTTTTGGCCTGCTGAACCTTTAGAAAAGTAATGGTAAGGCAATGTGTTAGGATTCTCCAAAGAAATGGAACCAATAGAATGCGTGTATATATAGATACTCTCATGACTGTGGAGGTGTGGTGAGTCTGAGCTCTGACTGGGCAGGCTGGCAGGCAGGGGACTCAGGGAAGAGTTGCAGTTCCAGTCCAAGGCTGTCTGCGTTAGACCCAGGAAGAGCTGCTGCTGTGATGGAACCTGCAGGCCGCCTGCTGGAGGATTCCCTCTTGCTTAGGGGAGGTCAGTCTTTTGTTCTAGCCAGGCCTTCAACTGATTGGACGAGGCCCACCCACATCAGTGAGGGCGGCCTGCTTTACTCAAAGCCCAGCAATTAAAATGTTAATCTCACCAAAGTCACCCTCCCAGAAAAATCTGGAGTACGGTTCAACCATATATCTGGGCACTGTGGCCCAGGCAAGTTGACATAAAATTAACCATCACAGACAGCAACCTAAATACTGTTGAACAAGAGGCCAACTCGTTTTGTCAGCTACCTAAGGGCATGTTAATGTAAACTTTCTGCAAGTTTGTCTCTTTCTCATAGATCTAACGGGAATATTGGGAAAAATTTGAATGGAAGTTCTTTTGCTTCAGGAAAGAAAGTAACTTTACAGGAAGAAGTAAGTCAAGTATGAAAAATAGAGTGAGACCTAGGAGAATAAAATCTTTAACAAGCAAGTGTCTTATTCCATTGAACTTAGAGCCCTGGACCTGTGTGATATGTCAATTCAGTCTTGACAGTTTCTCTGCAGAGTGAGCTAATAAAAAGAACTGTAAGAAAATTTTTTTTCTTTTTAGTGGAGAATGGAAGAAAAGTGGCTGACTCTTTGGAAGGTGATTCTTTAAAAGCAGGAAAATGTTTAAAGCAGGAGCAGTAACATCTATGAAAGTGAGCTATTGGCAGCTAGAGAAGGATTGGAGAAAATGTGCAAGAATGAGAGATTCCATATTTTATTGGATAAAATTCTTTAGCCAGTAAACAGTGACAAGGTGTTAAATTTCATCTGATCGTTTTAGAGGTTATTTATCTTGTAGACTCTTAAAGATACCTTGCGGAGTGGTGTGGGTTGTGTGCTTTGAGAAAGTCGTAAATGGTTTTCATCTCTGTGGTGTTTCTTTAGCAAATCCTGGTTGTTTCTAGTGCTAAGATCTTCTTGGGAACTTCAGAGAAAGCGTTGGGTCCTTTGGGATTAAAGTCCTGTTGTGTAGTACCTGGATTTTCTTTCATCTCTGGTTGTTTCTCTTGTCTGAAATGAACAGTATTGGTGTTACCTAATGGACTAATCATACAGCAGAGAACTCCAGAAAAATATTAACTGAGTGTCTTTACCACACAAGATACTAAGTGCCAAAACACTTAAACGGACTGATACCTGGCTTTCTAGGTTACACATGCTGAAACGAACATTGCAAGTGATAATTCACTTATGTAAGTGGTTACAAACTATGCAAATACAAAAAAATAAAATAAAATAAAAAGAAATGGCAGTATGTGAATGCTTGTGGTATGCTATTTAAGTCATATTTTAATGAAAGATCTGTGCAATGAATATTTATGGTAACAGTCGCTCTTAGTCTGAATTCAGCAAGTTGTATGTCATCAAAAGATTAGTGAAACAGATACAATTTCTAAAGCCGTCTAAATCTGCCCGTCTTTCCTTCCTGTGACACAAGTTCGTCTGTGGCCTACTAGTTGTTGGAGGTGTAACCTACTATTTGTTGGCCAGTTGTTGGAGGTGCTGGGTGTGTGGTTTTGGACACAGTGGGCGTGGGTGGTCCCAGTCTCCTGGAGTGGACAGCCAGACGAATACTGTAGACACAGGAACACGGTATGTTGTGGGAGCATTCGTCGTATTTCTGGGGGTTGCAGCTTTGTCTCAGTTTGCTGTGGCTGAACCAAGGAAAAAGGCAGATACAGACTTCTACAAGAATTATAATTCTATGAAAGATTTTGAGGAGATGAGGAAGGCTAGCATCTTTCAGGATGCAATGCAATTTGGAATATAAGGAATTTATTTAGGTTGAATTACCTAGAAGTTTGTCACTGACCTGTGTTTCTGAACCATGAAGCATAAATAGTTTCTCTTGATAAATAAACCATTAACAAATACATAAAAAAAAGAGTCTGTAGAGAAATGTATACAGGGGATGTGAATAGGCAGTTCCCAGAAGGGAAACCTGAATTGTCATAGTGTAATGATACTAAACAGCACTGATGATCAGTAAAACAAACAAGCAAAGGAAAAAGGCAGTTTCATATACTTCAGATTAGTGAAAATTTAAGAAGTCTGATTATATAAAATACTCCCGAGGACGGAGAGCACTGGGGATGATGAGGTTTAAGAATGACTTTCGGGCCAGGCGCGGTGGCTCATGCTTGTAATCCCAGCACTTTGGGAGGCCGAGGCGGGCGGATCACGAGGTCAGGAGATCGAGACCACGGTGAAACCCCGTCTCTACTAAAAATACAAAAAATTAGCCAGGCGTGGTGGCGGGCGCCAGTAGTCCCAGCTACTCGGAGAGGCTGAGGCAGGAGAATGGCGTGAACCCGGGAGGCGGAGCTTGCAGTGAGCCGAGATTGTGCCACTGCACTCCAGCCTGGGCGACAAAGCAAGACTCCCTCTCAAAAAAAAAAAAAAAAAAAAAAAAAGAAGAAGAATGACTTTGGAGAGCAGTTTGCCAATAACTAGGAAGTCCTTTGCTGTTCTGCACCTAGGAATTAATTTTAGAGTAACAATGTTACAAAAATTAACCATCAGAATTAATTTTAGAGTAACAGTGTTACAAAAATTAACTGTCGGAATTAATTTTATAGTAACAGTGTTACAAAAATTAAGAGTCTCATATCAGATTTCACCTCACTTGTCCTATCAGCAGCATTTGACAAGATTGATTATTCCTTCCTTCTTGAAATATTTTTATTACTTGGAAATAGACTTAGCTGGGCACATGGCTGTCCAGATAGAGTCTAGATACTTGTACAATGCAAGGTGGGTTCTGTCCAGTCTTACTGTTACATGCTAGGGTCAGAGATAAATTCTACAACATCATATATTACAGGTTTAGGATGAGGTTTCACTGGAGGAAGGTGAGATGTACATGGACCAAGGGTTTGCCTCACATCCTGTTATCCCATAGAGATGCCACTGGGTGAATCAGCGTGCTTTTTATTGGAAGGATCCCTCCATTGTGTGGGTTTCCTTTCTTGTAAGCATAGGAAACAGCCATGATATTAGGGGATAAACAGTAATTACAGTACCTTCCCCCACCCTAGCAGTGGGGAAGTACATATTTCATGGGGAACCTGAATGAATGTGGGTTCAGTACCTCCAGCTGGGCTCTGTCCTAGCTCACTGCTCCAGAGAACTCCTGGGGTCCCTTTGGGACATACCTCCTATTGTACTCTGAGATGTGACCATGCCCAGCGAGGAAGTGATGTCTGTGATATACATCACTGGTATACATCAGCGTCACTGATGAGACGGAAATTGTTCATCTTTACTTACGTTCTTTCCCTCTTTCCATGGGCTGGGATGTGCTGAACCATCTGTTTCCCTGCCCCCACTTAGAGCAGAGTGACAGGATTGAAAGACTCTGGGCTCCTAACATATCTTGGGAAGCAGAGCTCTGTATCACCCTATATCACCTGCCTTGGGTGAGAGAGAGAGAGAAAGAGAGAGGAACTTTGACTGTGCTTGCACCTCTGCGGCTGTGTTTTTGGGTCTCTTTATTATGCAGTCTAGCTGTGATGCAGTATCTCATAGTCATCTTAATGATCTAACGACTATGAGGGCCAGTGGAGCTTGCCCTTGGTATTTGCATCCCTTGAATCTGCCTCATCTCAGTAAAGGGCAACTCCATTCTTCAAGTGCTTGGGTCAGAAAGCCTCAGGGACGTTTCTGTGTTCTACTTCTCTTGCAGCCCTTCAGCAAATCCCATTAGCTTTACCTTCATATTTAAAAAAAATACTTTGACCAGGCATGGTGGCTCACACTTGTAATCCCAGCACTTTGGGAGGCCGAGGTGGGCAGATCACCTGAGGTCAGGAGTTCGAGACCAGCCTGGCCAACATGGTGAAACCCGGTCTCTTCTAAAAATACAAAAAGTAGCTGGATGTGGTAGGGCGTGCCTGTAGTCCCAGCTACTTGGGAAGCTGAGGCTGGAGATGGTGGTGGGTGCCTGTAATCCCAGCTGCTTGGGAGGCTGAGGCAGCAGAATCACTTGAACCGAGGAGGTGGAGGTTGCAGTGAGCCGAGATCATGCCACTGCATTCCTTTTGCCCTAATGTCATCACTGTGATAGGGCTGTGTCATTTGCTTCCAACAATTCTTAGATAATGTCTTTGTTAAATCTTATTCTTTTTTTTTTTTTTTTTTTTTGAGACAGAGTCTTGCTTTATCACCCAGCCTGGAGTACAGTGGCACAATCTCGGCTCACTGCAACCTTCCAGGTTCAAGCAATTCTCCTGCCTCAACCTTCTTAGTAGCTGGGACTACAGGCACCCGCCACCATGCCCAGCTAATTTTTGTATTTTTAGTAGAGACGGGTCTTGAACTCCTGGCCTCAGGTGATCCACCCACCTCAGCCTCCTAAAGTGCTGGGATTACAGGCGTGAGCCACTGCACCCCGCCTAAATCTTATTCTTTACAACAAAATGATACTATTTCTTTTCTTAATCATACAAGTGTATTTTTACAACTGAAAGAGTCTTGAAAGGTTGAAATGAAACTTGTCCTCTAACAATCTTTATATGACAGGCACTAAGGGGTATGCGTGTGTGTAAGTGTAATTTTTCTGACATTCTTCACAAGTTATATCTTCATCTGGGTTACATTCATTATTAAAGACAGCAATACTTTTATCTGTGTGTTTGAACCTCAGTAGTAGGTAGCACTAGGAGCTTGTCAATCCTGTTGAATCATTTTATGATCTATCTTTTTGTTTGTAGGAACAATCTAATTTGAACCTTACATGAAAAATTAATGTAGATTCTCCTTTACACATCTCCAAGGGAAAGAACTCTGTCATCTTTTTTCTTAATAGTAAGAGCAGGTGCTTCCATTTATCATTCAAGGTCTACTGTTGCCTCCTTTTATCTTAGGAAAGTCAGTGTTAAGTCTTCCCCTGAGAAGTCAAAGGCTGCTCCCTGACGTCTCGTTGAGAAGGCTCGGTTCTCTTGTGAGCTGGGAGGAGTTTCAGTGGATTAAGCACTCTTATTTATCTCTTTTTCCTCCAGAGACCCCATTAAAATGGTAGTGGAAAAATAATACATATATCAACAACAGAAAGAACTTAAAGGCTACCGGCATGGAAAAGGGATTTGACAATGTTTCTGGCAGCCTGGAAGCTGATAAGTCTCCGTGACTACTCAATTAGCGTGGGGGCTGCAGCTGGGGAGGCTCACGTTGGAGACTTTGAATGCTGGGTGGGTGGGAGTCCCACGTGCGGCTGAAAATCACAGGGTTCCATGGGATGCCTGTAGTCACATCACTTCACGGATTCTGTCCTTCTTCCACCCCTGCCGTGGGTACAACCAAGGACTAGAAACCAGATATTTATCCCTCTGCCTCATCTCTGAAGAAATGGACTGAATTGTTTGGGGAGAACCGCTGTTGCTAGTTTGGAAGGCAGCTTCTTAGAAGGGGAATTACTCCAATGCCCACTCTCTGAGTCAGATCTCTCTGCCCAGGACACCAGCCTCTCCAGGGTTTCTGTTGTTTCATATGTAAGTATGATGCATGAGCATTGTTGGCCAGACACTCCAGGAAAGCTTCTGATCAAAGAGGGCAGGATGAGATGAAGAAACAACAAAACAGCCCCCAGGAATCAGAGAAGACCCGGGGAATAGGGGAGGAGAAACACCTCTCTTTACTGTAACGAGAGGTTTTGAAAAGGGCATCTTGTTGAAGAAAAGGTTTTAGAAGGAAGGAACTACCAGAAGCAAGAAAGAAACATTGCAAACGAAAACTGTGACCCACGGAATGAATTCAAAGAAGCGTTGATTGGAAGTAAGTTCAGAAAAGTGCCAGAAAGACAACAAAAAATGAAATACCCTGTGTGTTTAAATGCTGTCACATAGGGATGGGACTCAAACTCCCTTTCTGTGGGCTAGGGTGGGTTTGAGTGAAAATGGCCTTTCTCTTCATTGTAATTACTCTCCCCCGTCTCTCAGAGAATGGGTAGCCATGGGGAAGCTGGTCTCAGCAGACCCGTCTGTTCTACTGTGACGTGGGAAGGCATTGAGGAGCCTGGGCTGACAGTGCTTGTGCTCCTGACCCCAGCACGGGTCTCCTTGTTCATCGTCTGCCTGCACGGGCAGCCCTGACCAAGGGCTTTATACTCACAGCCCGGTCTACACAGGTCACGTCCCTGAGAGGTGATCCGGCTTCAGACTCTACGTGGATGTGCACTTGATGGGGCTTGAAATCCAACATTAGCGATATTTTCCCAAATTCTGAAAAAGTGATGCTAATCTTCTGCCTTTATATGGGACTCAATTTGTAGATAGCTTTCTTTCTTTTTCTTTTTTTACAGACATGGTCTTACTCTGTTACCTAGGCTGGAGTGCAGCGGTGTGATCGTAGCCCACTGCAGCCTCGAACTCCTGGGCTCACACCATTCTCCTGCCTCAGCCTCCCAAGCAGCTGGGGCTACAGCCACCCACTACCATGCCCAGCTAAGTTAAAAAAAAATTGTAGAGATGGGGTCTTGCTGTGTTACCCAGGATGGTCTTGAACTTCTGGCCTCAAGAGATCCTCCTGCCTTGGCCTCCCAAAATGTTGGGATTACAGGTGTGAGCCACCATGTCCAGCTCGGCAGCTTTATAATCCTAATAAAGCATTTGTGGGATTTGGGTCCATCTTTAAATGTCCTCAAGAAACATACGTGTGTGTAACTGAAGCTCAGAACTTGAGTTCTGAAACCCAAGTTAATGATTCCTTCCTTCACTGTGATGTGGGCACCTCTCCAAAGTGAGGTATTAGTGGAATGGAACTTGGATTTTTAAAAGGTATAGTGGAATGCTTATATAATATTATAACTAAGTAAAACCTTGAAAAAATGTTCATGAGAATGTGGTAAAAAGTTTCTTTTTTTTTGTTTGTTTCTTATGACTTTCTAGGAGTTTGCCTTTATCAGCTGAAAGCATGGAGCGATGATTACCAAGTTGTGGGTAAACCTTCCTCCACCTGAAACTGCAGTGTTTTTCTCCCTGATCATTTCTCTCCTGCCGTGGAGTTCACCTTTGGTGCTGTAGTTGGGCGCAGGGCAGGTTTTGAGTTTGCTGATGTTTCATGTGTGGATTGGTCCTTCACTTTGAAGAATAACATAATGATCTTAGACAAGGATTTGGCTTACAGCTGAGAGTGCTGAGTTGGAGTCTTGGAAGAGAGACGTACTGCAGAATAAAGTTTACAGTTTTAAAATTTCTAGTTAGAAGTTTAAAGGATCACACCGAGCAATGCCAATTAGCTTCCATTGCAGTGAATTCTAAGGAATTGCAAGGCAACTTTTATTTACCAGAATTTAACTGAATTAATCAGTGCTTAAGGTAACTCCATGGACTAGGAATTGTAAATTGGTTATACTCAGTTTTTATTTTATAGCAATATTTGTTGTAATAGGTTTATGGTACATTTGAACATTTAGAGCTTTGAGAGCTAAATGTTAACTGATACAGTTTTTCTTATAAAATTAGCAAGATTCTTGAGAATGTTTCTTTTCTACTTTTAACCTAAAGTGGTCTGTATACGTTCATGGCTTTATAGATACATCTTCCATGGAGAGCAATTCATTTAGATAGTCTGTGGCTCATAAAAGATTGCTTGAGTCTTATGTAGACACATATAAAGGAAAGCTGTAGGACCTCTGGGAACTTGAGGCTCGCAAGAGTAAATGTCAGAGCTGTCCCTAGAGCTCCCTTCTATGACTTTGACAGTTTAAATTTCAGCATTGTGCAGTGACTTCATAGGGTGCTTGCATATTTTAAAAATTTTCACTTAAATGTTAACTTGTTAGCAACAACCCTGTGAAAAACAGAGCTTTCTTCCCGTAGTGGATATAGACGTCCTGTGTTAGGCACAGGACCCTTTATCGCTGGATTATAATAATTGTTCTTCTTTTGTAATGAGATAGGAAATGCATATTTATGGGGTACAGTTGTATATTTTGTCCTAATCTTGAAACTTATGTGAGTCATTTTCATATTATCTCCATCATGCCTGCAATTTAAATTACTGATTTATCTGTTTGCAAAAGCTTTGGAGAATCAGAGAATCTACTGGTAAGACTCCATGTGAGATTGGGCTCTGAACACTTGGGGGCTTGAGGCTGTTTCTAGTTTTTTTGGTTTTTTTTTTTACTGAGACACTGTCTTGCTCTGTCGCCTAGGCTGGAGCGCAGTGGCACGATTTCGGCTCACTGCAACCTCCACTTCCTGGGTTCAAGCGATTCTCTTGTCTCAGTCTCCTGAGTAGCTGGGACCACAGATACCCGCCACCACACCCAGCTCATTTTTCTATTTTTAGTAGAGATGGGGTTTCACCATATTGGCCAGGCTGATCTTGAACTCCTGATCTTGTGATCCACCCGCCTTGGCCTCCCAAAGTGCTGGGATTGCAGGTGTGAGCCACCGCACCTGGCCGCTGTTTCTAGTTTTTTTCTGTGAACTTGGGTAAGAGTTAGTGAAGAAGAAGCACCTGTTAGCATTGTTAGGCGGAACAAAACAGAGAGGGTAAATGAAGGTCTTTTTAAAGCATAAGGTGAGTCCAGATTTTAGTTCATTTGGCTTGTGTATCTTTGTTTTCGTCTCAGTGACCCTAGCCATGCAAGAGGGCCACTTTTAAAAAGGGTGTAGCATTTGAAAAATGATGACTACATTTATAATGAAGGAAGAGAACACAAGAACACAGTTTTATGCTCAGCCTCCCAAAGTGCCGAGCATACAATATTTTTGTGTTTGTATTTCCATGTGAGTATGTATGTATAAAATAAGGAAGGTGACATTTTATTTGAGAAAAAAAATCTAGTGATAAAAGCAGACAAACAGATGAGTTATTCTTTATTATAAGTGGGGTGAGGCTAGGACGTTGCCATATAAGGTAAAGCTGGACTCGGCCTTGTTTGTCTGAGTTCTGTGCATGTTGGTTTTGCTCTTGGTCTGATGATCATCCTTGTGCATGGGCGGATGTTGACTGAGAGGCAAGTTAGTGATGAAGCAGCAGGTCCGGCCACTGCTTGGCTTGTGTGTTGGCCTCCATTCTACTGGCTGTTCTGCCAAAGCTCGTTGGAAGTTTCAATCTAGATATCATGGGTATGAATAATCAATAACCAGCAGATTACAAAGATATATGTAATAATTTAGTACATGTTTATAATAAAACAAGAGCTAATATTTATTGGTTGGTGTGTGCCTGGGTTCGTTATATTTTATTTGCATATGTCTCTCCTTTAGTCCTTAGAACACCCCTTATAAGCAAAATATTGTTAGCAACATGGCACCCTTTGATTGGCTAGAAAAGAATCTAAGAGAAATTGAGTAAATTATTCAAAGTCATGCATCCAGTGATGGTGGATCCCCCGTTGGGGCCCAGATCTGCTCCACACCCTTATGGCCAACTTCCCTTTTGTAGTAATTTCACTGCTTTAGGTTTGAGCCAGAAGGGTTACATCAAGCCTTTGAAGAACCTAAACAATGCACAAACTACTTGGGTCTTGGACCTTTAATAGGGGCTGAGTGAAGTCCTGGGTGGATCCTGGGCTGCCCACATGGAGAACCGGCTGTGGTGGGTGGTTAATCTGGGGCTAGGGTCTTGCTGTCATTTATGCTGACTCTGCACATCCATCTCTTGGTGCCCTGGGAAGGCTCAGGTCCCTCAGGGATGCAGGTGTAGCCCAGGGGGGCCTTTGGAGATCTGTAGCTTGGGAGACATGCCAAAGAGATATGTTTTCCTCAGGTCTTGGGTTCTAAGCACTTGTAGAATGTTGCCCTCCACAGTCTAATACTTCTTTTTCAAAGGATGCCTCGGCCAGGCACGGTTGCTCACGCCTGTAATCCCAGCACTTTGGGAGGCCGAGGCGGGCAGATCATGAGGTCAGGAGATGGAGACCATCTTGGCTAACATGGTGAAACCCTGTCTCTACTAAAAATACAAAAAATTAGCCAAGTGTGGTGGCGGGTGCCTGTAGTCCCAGCTACTTGGGAGGCTGAGGCAGGAGAATGGCGTGAACCTGGGAGGCGGAGCTTGCAGTGAGCTGAGATTGCGCCACTGCACTCCAGCCTGGGTGACAGAGCGAGACTCCATCTCAAAAAAAAAAAGATGCCTCAAATATATTCCTTCCTTGTTCACAGGGCTGTCACCCCTATTTTGAGTCCTATCACTTTTCTACTTGGATAACTGAAACAGCCTCAGTTTCCCTGCTTTTAGTTTCTTTTCTTTCCATTCAAACCCTTATGCTATTGCCAGATTCATTTTATACAGAGATGTCCTGTTTGTTAAGCGTCTATGTTGACTTCCTGGGCTGTCTGTAGTTTATTCCTACCACTCAATATTATTTCCCAGTGCTGTGCGCTTGGAGTGTGACCTAGCCTGACCATTTACTGTGCAGTTGTCCCTTGAGATCTGTTGGGGGATTGGCTTCAGGACCCCCAAGGATACCAAAATTTGCAGATGCTCAAGTCTCGAGCAGAAAATAGTATAGTTCACACATAACCTATGCGCATCTTCCTGCAGACCTTAAATCATCTCTGGATTACTTATAGTACCTACTACAGTGTCGATGCTATGTAAATAGTTGTTACATTGGAGTATTTAGGGAATAATAACAAGAAAAAAAGTGTACATGTTCAGTAAAGATGCATTTTATTTCATATATTTTTGATGCTCGGTTGAATTGAACCCAGGGATGGGGAACCCATGGATATGGAGGGGATTACTTATTCTCCCAATTTCTCTATTTCTCCATTTTACCTTCAGTCCACCCCTCTTGTTATTTTGTGCCCATTTCTCTGTCTGCAAATTCCTTCTTCTGAAACTGTATAAACTTTTCATGTAATTCGGGGCCTGGTTTGATTTTCCCACCTGGAAAGCCTTTCTCTGATTTCCCTAGCCCCACTGGTCTCTCTTTTCTTGGAACCTCCTGAATTGTATACTTTATAATTTCTTTGTGGTTTGTGAGAAGTTTCTAAATAGGGCGTAAGACTTTGGAATCTTTCATCTCCTTGGTGGCCGGGCATGTGGTATGTGTCAAGTCGCTACTTAGAGACACATTTTCGGTCTCAGTTTTAGTATTTACTTAAGCATGGTGACGAAAGTTAAGAAAAACATTGAAATCAAACCTACATAGAGAAAACTGCTGTGATTTTGAGTTGATTGGATACTTTGCTGCTGTGTTGAAGTGTTTTTTTTTTTTTTCCTCCTTTGTCTTGCCAGCAATCAAAGAGAAGTACACAGACTGGACAGAATTTCTCATACGTGACTTGACCGGTTCGAGGACAGCACCCGCCAACCTCCTGGAAGGTGTATGTATTGTTGTTATACATCTAATGTATCTCTGAAGCACCCCAGTTACGTGAGCTCAGACCTGACAGCACCTTTGCATATATCCTTCAGCAGATGCGTGCTTTCCGCAGACACTGCCATCCAAATAGCCTCCCTTCCTGTTTTGTCCTGAATTACTTAGGTGACTGATTTGAATGGCACTGATGAAACTTCCCCTGTGATGCAATCAGCAAATGGAAAATTTGCTCCATGTGAATCCAATTTTTAAATCACAATATGCTAGGATGTCTTCCTACTGTCCTATATCTTTAAGCCTCTTTCTTATGTGAGTGAATATAAATCAAATCCTGTAGAATCACTGTTTTGAACAGGTGACAAGATTATGTATGTGCTAATATAGTCTCTTGGAGTACATTGATAAGTGGTTCCATTAAATGTTCTGTTTCGATGCATAACCCCAAGATTTGAACATACACACATTAACCAATAATTGAATTAACTTCTCTTGTAAAAACAAGAGGAGAAATGGCAGATCGTATTTCAATGTAGCCAAGGAAATTTTAATGTATTGAAGAAAACAGTTTAATCTGAAATCTTGATGGTTTATTTGAAAATAATTTTATGATGAAACATTTTAGTATGTATATTTAGCATTTATATTTATATAATAGAACAGGAAGAGAAAGGCACTGTGTCATAAGTAATTATTGAATTACATAGTCTGTTTTTCTTAAGAATGCCCCTAAAAAGGGGAAAACTTAATGAATAACAAGTAATAAGTAATAAGGTGTGGATTTTGACAGTATCATATTCTCTTAACCTGAAACTTTCCCTCTTTTCATAAATGATATTGACACTTTAGAACATCATTGTCTAATATAGTTAACGGGTTTTGTTTTATGAAGATTTTGCCTGATGTATTTGTTATATATCTTTAGAGCTACTATTTTAATTGTTCATTAACAAATTAAAATGATGATAGTTCATCCTTTCAAAAGGACAAATTGTCTCACTATGTTAATTTTCTAAAACGTATTTACCTACAAAGCTGGCTGAACAAACACCCTTTTCGTATGCTATCATATGCTAAGAAGGTTTCTTAGAAGGGGCGGTAATTATACATTCTCTAAACCAATTATCAGGTTAAGTGTAGAAATAATTTTATATAGTAGTCTAATTTAGCTCATCATTACTGTGTGTTAGACATGTAATTGACACACACTTACGCCTTCGTCACATAATCAAAGTATGAGAGCATCTTGGTCATTAGAGTAGCAGCCAGTAGAGTAGGATGAATGTCTGGGAAAGAGTCATGGTGTAAATTGAATGCTTTGTATTAGATATATCTGTCTATTGGAAAAGTAGACAGTTCGCTACCACGTGTTTTCTAGGTCCAGGCAAATTTGGGTAGAACTCTTCTTAAAAGCATACGGATTGTTAACAAAAGCAATTTTATCTGGGAAGGGTGATTTGTTTGGTGAGAACTTAGCACAAACTGTTATTTTCTATTGACTTGTGATTTTTTTTGTTGTTGGGTACGGAATGGGGTACATGGATGTGTGGGAGGGAGGAAGGGGAAGGGGCGGGGCATGGGCTGGGCAAGGACGGGGTGGAGGGAACGCCAGACTGTTCGCCAGTACCTTGGATGATGGTGTGAAAAAATATTATCTTCTGCTGTCATCTGTTTCCATGAGAACCTTAAAATAAAGTTTAAAATAAGGAGTTTTGCTTCTGTTTAAACAGCCTCTGCGAGGGAAAGGCCCTATAGACCTCATTACAGTTGGTTCCTTAATAGAACTTCAGGATTCCCAGAACCCTTTTCAGTACTGGATAGTTAGTGTGATTGAAAATGTTGGAGGAAGATTACGCCTTCGCTATGTGGGATTGGAGGACACTGAATCCTATGACCAGTGGTTGTTTTACTTGGATTACAGACTTCGACCAGTTGGTTGGTGTCAAGAGAATAAATACAGAATGGACCCACCTTCAGGTAAGGGCCAAAGCTTTTGCTGCTGTAAAGTATTTTAGAAAAAGATGTGATGTTTTCCTGGATGTGTTTCTAGAAAATGTATGAGCTCTCTGGTATCTTTTATATCTGAGTGTGTGAATATTAAGCACTTTAACTTCACAGTGCTTTCCATAGAGACTAAAACCTAAGACCTCAATCAATAGTGTTCTCAAAGGAGAAAGCAATGTTGGAGGCCTTAGGGAAGTTGATCTAGTTCCTTGGGAATCACTGGTTCAGAAAGGAAAGACACAGTAGATTGGGACTTGAGGATATTCTCCACGTTTTTCTTTAGGAATTTTGATAGTCTTGTAAGTAGGTTCTAAAATCTCTGGCCATGTATGTACCCATCTCTCTGTCTGTCCATTCACCAATCCATCCACCTACTCATCCACCCATCTATCCATTTATCTATTTATCCATTCATCCATCCATTCATCCACCTATCCATCCAGCATTCATCTATTTATCTGGCCATCCGTTCATCCATCCATCTAAATATCCAAACCACAATCCAGTCTGACCAAGAAGAAGCATTGAGTAGATAGATCATCATGTTTTCTCCTGGCACGTAAGATTTTAGTTAGCTTCAAATGCACTATCAAATGGCTTTGCAGAGGCTGCCTTATGCTGTCTGTCATACCTACCTAGTTAAAAATCTGAGTATTTACAAAATAACCATTCTTGAATGTTTACTATGTGCCAGGTGATTTTACATCTGGTACATTGTTTGTTTTGATTCTAAAAAAATGCTGCATGTTTGGGGCGAATTTTGTTTCACAGTAGAGAAAATTGAGACTGGAGTTCAGCTAGTTGTCCAAGGCCCCCTGTTTTAGGGGACAGGCAGTGCAATTCAGATTCCCAGGTGCTGGGCCCCTCCCACCCCACTCCCCCTGCTGCCTCCTCTTACCGGCCTTTGAATGGGAAACCTCAGAACAGAAATATTGGATTCTTGTAGAATTAGAGATGCCAAGGAAGAAATACGTATTTTTTCAGAAATTGGTAATCTTCATTCCGGTGAGTTTTGTAGGTGTATTTGGAATAAGGACATGGCTCTTTGCTTTATTAAAATCACCAGAGAATTTCCTCCCATATTAGTTGCCGATGTTAGTGTTGAGTACATGAAGGAAAGGAGTTATATTTATCTTTTCTGTCACTCAGAGGCTTTAATTGAAAACTTCCTGGTCCTGTGTCCTGTGTGTTTGCATTTGCGTTAAGTTTGACAGGCATAGAGACGTGTAACGTGGTATTTATTAGTATTATTGCTGTCAAAATGTTGAGGAGCAGCCAACACCTCCGTCTCTATCCTGAGTAATTTTTGACTCTGATGACAAACAAAGAGCCTGTCGTGTTGTGAAGAAGGATGTGAGCCCGGGTTTGCCCTGGGATTCATAACCCAGCAGGAAAAATTTACTCTGTGCGTAAAATTGTGTGTATAAATCTCCGCTTAGTATCTAATTGCTTTATAAATTTTAGGAGCAATATCTACTTGCCAGTGTACAAATTTATACCAAAGCAAAGGATGACTAGTGGCTTCTTACGCTCTCCGTGATGTTTCTTTCCTGGGAAGTTATGGGACTCACGCTGACAAGCAGGAATGGAATATGCCTCCGTGGAAGCTTAGGAAATATTCGCTTATGAGCTGTCTCCCTCTTTAGATAATTTGGGGTCTTTATAATATATGAATAAATTGTGTTTACTTGTCTTAGCATTTTCTGGAAATGAGTTGTTCATTTAACTGAAGACTGCTTGGGGGCCCCTGAAGATTCTGGAACAGGCAGGGCACGATGGCTCATGCCTGAGCTCAGGAGTTTGAGACCAGCTGGGGCAATATGGTGAAACCTTGTCTCTGCAAAAAATAGAAAAAACTGGCTAGGCATGGTGGCATGCACCTGTACTCCCAGCTACTTATGGGGCTGAGGTGGGAGGATCGCTTGATCCCGGGAGAGGAGGCTGCGGTGAGCCAAGATCGCTCCACTGCACTCCAGCCTGGGTGACAGAGTGAGACCCCGTGAAAAGAAAAAAAAAAAAGATTCTGGAAAAGACATTCATCATCAAGAACTTACTTCCCCAATATTTAAATCATCAGCAGGAAAGGTTATGTACAGGGAGAAGAAACTAAAAAGTGACAAGACACTCAAAGTGTGATTTTGAGTTCCTCAGATCCAGTAGTTTCAGGATGGAAACTGGATTCTGCTACATCTTTCAGCAGAACAGCATCCCCGGGAAGAGAGGCTGTACTACCCCTGTTGTACACATGGGGACAGATTCTACTACTTCGGATTTGTATAAATTGATTTCAAGTCCCACGGTGACTTGTGTAACTCACATGCCAGCACCACTTCCTTAACTGGAATCTAGGTGAGAATAAAACTTCATACCTGCATAGAAAATACTAGGCCGATTTTCTCATTTTCCCAAACACTATGAAGTCACTGGGAAGTGTTCTGCTTCCATGACCGATGGGGCGACAGACACTATGAAGTCACTGGAAAGTGTTCTGCTTCCATGACCGACGGGGAGAAGTCCAGTGGGAGGGGGACGTGCAGGGGAGATGAGCATACTCCCCGCGAGTTCTTCCTTGCTTCCAGGACCGTCTGCTGTGCGCTCCCGTTAACACCACCACCATTGTTAAAAATAATTGTCCTTTAGTTTTACTTACTATTATTTATTTATTTTTGAAGCAGGGTCTCACTCTATCTCCCGGGCTGGAGTGCAGTTGCATGATCTCGGCTCACTGCAGCCTCAACCTCCCAGGCTCAAGTGATCTTCCCATCCCAGCCTCCCAAGTGGCTAGAACTACAGGCATGTGCCACCATCCCTGGCTAATTTTGTAATTTCTTATTTTGTAGAGATGGGATCTCACTGTGTTGCTCAGGCTGGGCTTGAACTCCTGAGCTCAGGTGACCTGCCCACCTCAGCCTCCCAAAGTGCTGGGCTTACAGGCATGAGCCACTCCACGCGGCCCTTGTTTTACTCTTTAAAGGGCACAGTGTTTCTCAACTGTTCAGCAGAATAGAAGAGAAATGGGTCATAGAAAGTAGATAGAAAGCCTTCAAAAACCTGGGAAAAGGGACTAGATTTTATATTCTCCACCTCTGAGAAACAGGGCCATTGAGCCTTTCTCTTTCTGCCCTGAATCAGAGGAAATAGCATTTTGGTGCTTGGGGAAGGAGGAGGGGAAAGAAACCACCTTACCCTGTACCGTGGGGATAAGGATATCTTGCTGGGCTGCTGAGTGGTGTAATGTATATCAAGAGATTGGTCCTTTCTAGACATTTAATCTGTGATCAGAGTCTTAAGGTTATACTTTGGTTTTCCAAGGAGTGTAAGTAGGTCATTGAGGTTAGGGTCATTTAAGAAGCCCACTTGCTCTCCTATTTCTGGATGTTTAGAAAATAAGATAGACTTTTAGATATTCTTGCAGATGCTAAGTAGATGAAACTTTTTGAGTTTTTTTTTCCTTCTCTATTTCTAGAATTTATTCCCTTGTTTTTTTCCTTCAAAATTATTTTATCACCCCCTCCCCCACCTTTTTTAGTGCTTGTTTTAGATCTTGGAGTCAGGAAGTTTCTGAATCCAACTTAAATACTTCCTGCCTGAACTATTACTTAGTCCAAAAGTGAGTTGGATTGCATTAATCTGTTCAAGCTGCCATAACAAAATGCCACAGGCTTTGTGGCTTAAACAACAAACATTTACTTCTCAGAGATCTGGAGAGGCTGGAAGTGTGAGATCAGGGTGCCAGTGTAGTTGAGGTCCGGGGAGGGCTCGCTTCCTGGTTTGCAGGCAGCCGCCTTCTGACTGTGTCCTCACATAGTAGATCAAGAGAGAACTCTGGTGTCTCTTATAAGGACAAAGATCTCATTTGAGGGCCCCACCCTCATAACCCCATCTAACTCTAATCAATCCCCCAAAGGCATCCGTTTGGTGTTAGGGCTTCAAGTAAGAGTTTTGGGGAGACACAAACATTTAGTCCATAACACTTTCTCTGACATTTAGTATCTTTTAACAACATAGATTCATTTTTCTTCACTGGGTAGGACCTGGAGGAACAGGAGGACACAAGTTTTTTGGAGGGAGGTGGATAAAAGAAGGGTTGTTTCTCTAGGCCTTTGTTTATTGATGATTATGTTATGCGTTCCTGCTTCCTGTGGCACTTACTAGGAAATGCCCCATCAAATCCTTGCACAAAAGGAGATTGCCTCGTTTTTCTTGTAGGCTTCTAGTTTCAGAGGAGTCGGGACATGTTTTAATTGCTCACGACCTTCCCAGAAACGGAAACTGGCATGATTTACTTTATTCAGTTACCTGCAACACGATCATTTTAAGAAAATGGTCGATGTTCTTTGAATGGTACTATTTATTGTCCATTAGCTTGCTAGTATAACCAGCGTGCCTCCATCTCACGGAATGCACACGGGGACTGTTGTTCTCTGCTGGTTGTGTCAGGCTGTCAAAACTGCAGTTGATTTTCACCTTCTCATGAAAGAAGTCTGCCTTGCTGTGGGCTGGGTTCGTTCCAGGATTTAACACCATTGGAAAGAAAACAGAGAATCTTCACAGGTTGTAGGACAGAGGCAGGGCCCACCTGGCACCTGGGCTTCTTGTTACCTTTGTCTCTGGTGTGGAGGAGGAGAGATGGCACCCGGTGGACAGAGGAGTTCATTTTTCAGGGATGACTTTGTTGGTCCACCTTCCTGGGCCAGTGTGCAGGCAACCCCACTGGGGCTGGGGCATCCCCTCCATGAGTTCTCATAGCCTGGAGCTAACCTTGGTCATGTTGGATTTCCATTCCTCCTGGCCTTAAGTTTTTTAGTTTTTGTTTGTTTGTTTGGTTCTTTTTTTTTTTTTTTTTTTTTGAGATGAAGTGCAATGCAGTGGCACAATCTCAGATCACTGCAACCTCCGCCTCCAGGGTTCAAGCGATTCTCCTGCCTCAGCCACCCGAGTAGCTGGGATTACAGCCTCCTGCCACCGCACCCAGCTAATTTTTGTTTTTGTTTTGTATTTTTATTTTTAAATTTTATTAGAAGTGAAGTTTCACCATGTTGGCTCGGCTGGTCTTGAACTCCTTACCTCAAGTGATCCACCCGCCTCAGCCTCCCAATGACGGTGTTTTTTGACCATTCTTTTACCCGCTCCTCTGTCTCAGGGCATCCCTCCCCCATTCAGAGACCACCATCAAGGGTCAAGGGTATAACTAATCCTGATTCTGAAGCAAGGGGCCAAAGGTGTCAGCCAGGTAGATCATGCTTTTCCTTTCTGCACCTGTTGGGTCTTCAGATTCTTTCTTTGGTGCAGGCTTTGGAAATCCCCATTGTTTTCTGTGAACTGGTCCTTTTCCTACCATGCCCAGGTTGAACTCTCCGTCTGCCTGCCCAGCTTGCTGGAAAGGGGCATGTATGTGTTCATGGTCCCTGTCCCGTCAGGACCTCCAGCTTGCTGTTGGCAATTTCTCTCCTGATCCTGCATTGGTGTCCTCAGGGCTTTGCTCCCTGGGGTCCCCTGAGTGGCCTCCTGTCTCTCTGTGGTTCGGATGCAGTGCCCATGAGCTTGCTTGAGGGCACAGGTATTCTCTCACTCTCATGGAGCAGCTTGCAGGGGGCTCTGTGAACTGGTGCCTGTGCCTACTTTTGGGGACCCTGTGATAAGCAGTGTCTTCCTGAGTGCCCCCTTCTCACTGTGGACGTCAGAGGCCCCATTCTTTCAGTCTCCGCAGAAGTGTGTGTTGAGGCCCCACCGAGTGTTCCCAACTACATTAGCTACTACTAAGAAGAATTTAGAAAGGCCAAACTAGAAGAAAAAAGTTCAGCAGACAGGAAACACTAGAAAGGATTATAGACAATGCACACACGCAGAGGATGTGTGGTTGTGAATTACCCTTTGTGTGTCTTTGTGTAAGTAACAATGACTTCGGGCAGTGCACCGATGGCTTGGCTAGTTCTGGCAGGATCTGATACTTACTGTAATTATGACTGAATAAACTGCGGAAACAGGAGCTTAAAGCTCAAGATGAGTTCAAAAGCTATGAGGATCAAAATAGATGGCTTCATGCTAAAAAGCAGACATGCAAGAAATTAAAAATATAGTCCCAAAGGTTTAATATTGCCTTTTAACTGTGCTTAATTTCATATTCATACCCTAAGCGCCTGTCTGAAGTAGCCTGGGTTGATATAGTGAAGGCATAAACATATCTACTTCCAGAGAGGGCTTCTGCAAATCCTATTTTGATAAGATCTTAAATCTGTTGAGATCAGGCCATAAAATTCTCCTGCAGTTTCAGCAATAGGTAAAAACAGTGCTGAACGTTTGTTTTTTGCTTTTAATTTTGCATTCAGACTGTGTAACCTCCATCTGTAAATCTTGCCCCCCACTCCCACCGCCTGGGGAAAAATATGGGCAACATGTGGTGTGTTAAGCAACATTTCAAGTGTAAATATTAAACTTGGTTGGTAAATTTTAATTTACCTTTTAATAATTTTCTGACTTACAGGGACTATTTTTAGCAGATGAGAGCTTAGAGATTTAGTGAAAAATATGTTGTAATAACTGCAAATGCCAGACTAGAGTCATTTGTAGTTTCGAAATGTATCAGATAATAAGTTCCTCATCAGTGGGCATTGCTTTCCTAGGTGATATGTGGAATTTTGGCCCATGGATGACTGAAGGTTTTTGCTAATGTGATTAATACCATTAAATTACTTACAGAATGCCAGCTAAATACATACAAATGTTCCCTGAAGAAGAGCTCTATTAAGTTTATTCTTCATTTCTGACAGCAGAATCCCAAGTTGCTATTTAATTTCAGAAAGTCCTTTCAGCAGGTGGCTGCTCATGGCGGGTATGGGGTGTGAACACTCATGGTCACTGACTGTGCCGAGGTATCAGGAAAGCCTGGGAATTAACATGCAGGAAAGAGCCACCCGGCAGAACGTGTTAGTCCTTCAACTCTTCTGTGATTTGCTGTTGATACAGAAATCTATCCTTTGAAGATGGCCTCTGAATGGAAATGTACTCTGGAAAAATCCCTTATTGATGCTGCCAAATTTCCTCTTCCAATGGAAGTATTTAAGGTAAGATGTTGATTCTTAGCAATGTATCTACCCTTTTTGAGAATAAAACTGTCTACAAAGTTTTCCGGCTGGACGCAGTGGCTCATGCCTGTAATCCCAGCACTTTGAGAGGCCGAGGTGGGTGGATCATGATATCAGGAGATCGAGACCATCCTGGCTAACATGGTGAAACCCTGTCTCTACTAAAAATACAAAAATTAGCCAGGCGTGTGGTGTGCGCCTGTAACCCCAGCTACTCGGGAGTGTGAGGTAGGAGAATCGCTTGAACCGGGGAGGCGGAGGTTACAGTGAGCTGAGATCGCACCATTGCACTCCAGCCTGGCAACAGAGTGAGACTCAATCTCCAATAAAGAAAAAAAAGTTTTCCATATCAAATCCTTTTCCACTTGAAAAAGGCACCTTCTTAACCAGTTTCCATTTTAAATGCTTAAGGTTTTATCTGTTTCATGTTGCTTTTTTAAAAATAATCTTCATAATGACCCATATTACAAGCTGCTGATTAAAATCGCTTAGGTTTACTGATTTTCTTTGTAGCGTATTGTTACGGAAATATTTTCACCCCCTCACTTCCCACTACAGAAACAGAAGGAAATGTAGCAAGTCTAATTTTGACGTTTAGTAAAAATGACAGAAAATGACTCATCTTGTGGTGGTTGATATCCCAAGGTTCTGCTAAGTACTAGGCCTTCCACCAGGTGCTCACATGAAAATGAAGGGCTTGTGAAATGCATCTCCACCAAAACGGCTATGAAGTTCTTTACACTTCAAAAATTATACTTCACACTTACATGAAATAGAATATTAAGTTCTGGACAAGGATGGTCCATTCAGGTTCATCCAAGGAAATCATAAAACAAGCCCGTGGAGTGTGGGTGGTGACTCAACACCGTTGGTGTCCTTGGACAGTTCTCAATGTGGTTGTGACGGGCAGACATCCTGTTGCTTCCCAGCCCTGGGGTGGCACATGTCTGCAGAGTCGTACAAGTTTCATATAGAAGATGTACTTTTTTTTTTTTTTTTTTTTGAGACGGAGTCTCGCTCTGTCGCCCAGGCTGGAGTGCAGTGGCACCATCTCGGCTCACTGCAAGCTCCGCCTCCCAGGTTCACACCATTCTCCTTAGAAGATGTACTTAATGTGGTACAGCAGAGTTTAAGGATTTAGTAGGGGACGTGGTCTTCCTGGATTTTATTGACACCTAAGTCCTCACTCAACCTTTTAAGCAGTTGTGGCAAATCATTGACCCTTTCGTTCAGTACTTCCCCTGTTTGTAAAATTGGACTATTAAGATCTCCTCCTGCGGATCACGAGGTCAGGAGATCGAGACCACGATGAAACCCCGTATCTACTAAAAATACAAAAAAAAAAAAAAAATTAGCTGGGCGTGGTGGCGGGCGCCTGTAGTCCCAGCTACTCGGAGAGGCTGAGGCAGGAGAATGGCGTGAACCCGGGAGGCAGAGCTTGCAGTCAGCCGAGATTGCGCCACTGCACTCCAGCCTGGGCAACAGAGCGAGACTCCATCTCAAAAAAAAAAAAAAAAAAAAAAAAAAAAAAAAGATCTCCTCCTCAACTTAGCCATGTGATTATGTTCTGACATTTAACCGAATGATGATTTTTACAGTGTTTGGGGCTCCTGTACTGGAGGAACGGTGTAAATAGAATACACTGTTAGCATGATATTGACCGACAGTGAAGCTGACAGTTGTGGTGGGCGTTGTTATTTTTTGCCTCACTGACCAAATCTTTCTCCTCCTCTTTGTCTTCCTGTTCCTCTCCTTCCTTCTTCTCTCCCTTTTCTTCTTCCTTCTTGTAATACTGTCCTGCCCCTACAAAAAGGATCAAGAGAAACAGCCTTTAATGTTGGACCTCTCAGCTCTGCCACCCCCACCAAAGCCAGCCTGCCCTCGTCACCCCTGCCCCTTTCTCTTCACCGTGGCCTCAGTCATATTTGAATGTGAAGCAAATCCAATCACATCCTTCACCCTTGAAAAAATAAATTTTATTTTGAAGTTCCTTATATACACATGTGAGGAGTTGAGGGAGTGAGCCAGTGGAAAAATACAGATGCCCACCCTCCGGTCTAAGCCTCAGAGCTGCCAGGCCAGTGAAGCCCCCGCCGCAGCCCCAGGTCGGCCTCCCAGCTGTGCGGGTCCTGCCCGTGCCTCTCTTTGTGGCGTTCCAGCCTGTGTGTGCTTCCCTAAGTGGGATGCTGAGTCCCGTTGACAGGACCGGAAGTGGACACCGTCCTCATTGTTCAGAGAGGGCCCTTTCCCTATTCCGCAGAGGGAAGAAAGCTGGATGTGGTCTGGGCACCAAACTGGCTTTGCTTTTCCTCAGAGTGGATGAGGATTCAGTAGGTGAAGTCGTGAGCTAATATTTTTTTTTTTTTTTTTTTTTTTTTTTTGTGAAACAGTGTCACTCTGTCATCTAGGCTGGAGTGCAGTGGGGTGATCACAGCTCGATGTAGTGTCAAACTCCCAGGCTCAAGCCTTCCTCCTGTCTCAGCCTCCTAAGTAGCTACAACCACAGGCATGCACCAGCACACCTAGCTAATGTATTAGTTTGTTCTCACGTTGTTAGCGAAGACATACCTAAGACTGGGTGATTTATAAAGGAAAGAGGTTTAATTGACTCACCGTTCAGCAGGGCTGGGGAGGCCTCAGGAAACTTACAATCATGGCAAAAGGGGAAGCAAACATGTCCTTTTTCACATGGCAGCAGGAAGGAGAATAAGAGCTGGATGAAGGGGAGGGCCCTTATACAATCATCAGATCTCATGAGAGCTTACTCACTATCAGGAGAATAGCATGGGGGAAACCGCACCCATGATTCAATAACATCCCCACGACATGTGGGGATTATGGGAGCTATAATTCAAAATGAGATTTGGGTGGGGACACAGCCAAACCATATAAGCTAATTTTTAGATTTTTTGTTTTTGTACAGATGGGGTCTCACTGTGTTGCCCGGGCTGGTCTCAAATCCTGGGCTCAAGTGATCCTCGTGCCTCAGCTTCCTAAAGTGCAGGGATAACAGGTGTGAGCAACTGCACCTGGTCTGTGAGCTAATCTTAAGAAGATGAGGGGTTACCACACTTGCTTCTACTGAAGTTGTAGCATGAACTCTCAGTACTGGAGGTCACATCCCTTAGAAATGTGGGCAGGGGACGGCCGGGCGCGGTGGCTCACGCTTGTAATCCCAGCACTTTGGGAGGCCGAGGCGGGCGGATCACGAGGTCAGGAGATCGAGACCACGGTGAAACCCCGTCTCTACCAAAAATACAAAAAATTAGCCGGGCGTGGTGGCGGGCGCCTGTAGTCCCAGCTACTCGGAGAGGCTGAGGCGGGAGAATGGCGTGAACCCGGGAGGCGGAGGTTGCAGTGAGCTGAGATCGCGCCACTGCACTCCAGCCTGGGCGACAGAGCAAGACTCCGTCTCAAAAAAAAAAAAAAAAAAAAAAGAAATGTGGGCAGGGGCTGCATAGTATTCCATGGTGTATATGTGCCACATTTTCTTAATCCAGTCTGTCATTGATGGACATTTGGGTTGGTTCCAAGTCTTTGCTATTGTGAATAGTGCTGCAATAACCATATGTGTGTGTGTGTCTTTATAGCAGCATGATTTATAATCCTTTGGGTATATACGCAGTAATGGGATGGCTGGGTCAAATGGTATTTCTAGTTCTAGATCCTTGAGGAATCGCCACATTGTCTTTCACAATGGTTGAACTAGTTTACAGTCCCACCAACAGTGTAAGAGTGTTCCTGTTTCTCCACATCCTCTCCAGCACATTGGGACATGGATGAAGCCGGAAACCATCATTCTGAGCAGAGTATCGTAAGGACAGAAAACCAAACACCGCATGTTCTCACTCATAGGTGGGAATCGAACAATGAGAACACATGGACACAGGAAGGGGAACATCACTCACTGGGGCCTGTTGTGGGGTGGGGGGAGGGGAGGATAGCATTAGGAGATATACCTAATGTAAATGATGAGTTAATGGGTGCAGTACACCATCATAGCACATGGATACATATGTAACAAACCTGCATGTTGTGTACATGTACCCTAGAACTTAAAGTATAATTAAAAAAAATACCTTAAAGAAAAACATGGGCAGGGGTCGGTTGGTTCTTGTTTTCTGATTTTACAACTTAGTTCTCAGGAGCAGGCTGAAGTTCAGTGTTTCTTTGCAGTGAAATGAATGTTCTCATCTTGTCCAGGCAGCTGGACCAGGAGTAGGACTCAACTCAGGAATCTTTTTAGTGTAATCAAAATAAGCTGAATATTGTTAACAATCTTGGTCTGGCTGACTTTGGCATTCTGTCTGTAGGTTGCAAAGATGATAAAATGCTGTCTACATTTCCTTCTCACTAAAAGTGGCTAAAAATGTCTGTCTTATCCGTATACTTTATTGACAGTGTGTGTGGGTGTAGAATTTTAGGTGAGCTATCATTTGTCTCAAGAGTCAGAGGTTTTGGCTGGGGTGTTGGTGGCTCACACCTGTAATCGCAGCACTTTGGGAGGCCGAGACGGGCAGATCATTTGAGGTCAGGAGTTCTAGACCAGCTTGGCCAACATGATAAAACCCTGTCTCTACTGAAAATACAAAAAAATTAGCCAGGCGTGGTGGCATGCATCTGTAATCCTAGCTACTCAGGAGGCTGAGGCAGGAGAATTGCTTGAACCCGGGAGGCAGAGGTTGCAGTGAGCTGAGATTGTACCACTGCACTCCAGTCTGGGTGACAGAGCAAGACTCTGTCTCAGAAAAATAAAAGAGGGTTGGGGCGATTAGAATGTGGTGGTCAGCCCCTGGAGGGTGGCTTGTTGGCCGCTTCTTGTCCTGTAGTATTTCCTCTTTGGCCAGTTTTCCAGGGAGAGCTTTTCAGTCTCCCAGTGTCCCACCTGGGGCTCCAGGTCTGACTGCCAGCGTTCCAGGAGCCATGTGGGGAGAAGAGGGCTGGGTGCTGGCCTGCAGTGTTGGTTCCTGCCCCAGCCTCTTCAGAGAAGGCTGGGACAGGGATCAGGGAGGCTGTGGGGGGGGTGTCTAACTGCCTCTGCTTCCCAGTCACCTCCCCATGCTTGTATCTTAAGCTCCTATCGACCCCCCAGTTTCGGACATACCTGGTGGGACTTGTTTCGGAGTCTTTCAAGGCTTCTGCAGGAGTTACTGTGTTGGCACTCAGCTCTTCTGCTGAAGGCCTGGGATTTGGCTTTGCTGAATGTGTTAAATTATTCACTTCTTCTTCATCAGCTTTTTTGCTTCCTTACCTTTGTGTGCTGAGTGGATTTGTGTCTTTTTTTTTTAAAAAGTCTCTGGACTGTAGTTTTGTTTAGAGTTTAGGAGGAGGTGAAATGAATGTGGGTTTTCAACCTGCTGTTTTAACCTGGCACCGCCATTGAAAAGAATCTTGTTGTTTGGACTCTAGGGTACGATCAAGCTGCCACATCCTTCCTGGACATGCTGAGCCTGGGGAGATTTTTCACTCGGTCCGCTGTGCAGTGTCTCCTTCCGTGCCCCTCCTTGCTGTACCAGGAGGTGCACTTGTTAGGTTTCTCTAACGCCCTTTGTACCTTGATATGGGTTGGCTGTATGTCCCCACCCAAATCTCATCTTGTAGCTCCCAGAATTCCCACATGTTGTGGGAGGGACCCGGTGGGATACAACTGAATCATGGGGGTGGGTCTTTCCCATGCTGTTCTCGTGATAGTGAATAAGTCTCACGAGATCTGATGGTTTTAAAAATGGGAGTTTCCCTGCACAAGCTCTCTTCTCTTGTCTGCGGCTATGTGAGATGTGCCTTTCATTTTCCACCATGATTGTGAGACCTCTCCAGCCATGTGAGCTGTTAAGTCTAATAAGCCTCTTTGTTTTGTAAATTGCCCAGTCTCGGGTACATCTTTATCAGCAACGTGAAAATGGACTAATGCATACCTATTTTGTTCTGTTAAAGTCCTACTCATCCTTTGTTTGCAAATATAGATTCCCTAAAGGAATCCTTCCCCGGACCCCTGGCCCTGGCCCAGATGAACTGGAGCCTCTGTTGGTGTCCTTCAGCAGCTTGTTCTGTCACAGTTATGCTTAATCATTTGTGCAGCTCATTTTATAATACCGGCCTCTTTTTGCCTAACTTGGAAGCTTCAGGAAGGCAAGGACTGTGTCTTTCCTGTCCATTCTTAGAAACATACTTTCTTGACCATAGTAGCACTCATTACATACCTGTCCAATAAATGCGTGAATTCATGGACATATGTCTTCAACTCCTTGAACTTAATTTTTTTTTTTTTTTCGGAGGCAGTCTTGCCCTGTCACCCAGGCTGGAGTGCAGTGGCATGATCTCAGCTTGGGCCCCTGCAACCTCCACCTCCTGGGTTCAAGAGATTCTCCTGCCTCAGCCTCCCAAGTAGCTGGGATTACAGGCGTGCACCACCAGGCCTAGCTAATGTGTTTTGTATTTTTAGTAGAGATGGGGTTTCACCATGTTGGCCAGGCTGGTCTTGAACTCCTGAACTGAAGCAGTCCACCCACCTTGGCCTCCCAAAGTGCTGAATTTATAGGTGTGAGCCATCATGACTGGCCTGAATTTAAAATTTTTGAGTTCATCTATGGATTAAATGGACATGCACACTTATTTAGAGGTATGAATACTAAGACTCAAAAGGTATACACATTAATCATTCTAATATGTTTGTAATTAAAAATTAATTCTTTAAACATTTACTGTCTTTGCACAAAGCTATTATGTGCTGTTGACCTGATTCCAGAGTTTAATAGTTTGTTCATATTTTCCGAAATACAATTACCTTACCTTCTTCCCTCACTTTAATTTCTTCCCATGAGATTTCAGACTATTATTTTGGTAGGGTATGTGAGAATTATCATCTTATTCAATATTTTGTGCATAATTAAGGAGTGCTTTAAGAGCAGATACTGAATATTACTTTTGGGCCTCTCATGAGGCAGGGTATGGGGTTAGGCACTTTATAAATAGACATTAGTTGCATTGAATATTATGTGTTCTTAAAGCTGGTGAGATACTTTCATAAATGTTTTCTCTTATTTCAGTTCAATGGAAGAGACACAAGAGGTTTCTTAACTATATTTTGTAATGAGTGAGAATCTACACGTTTAATTTGGAGGGTGTGAGGACACCATTTTCTTAGTTTGCAAAGGTTACTGTCACAAATTCCCATGGACTGGATGACTTAGAATGACAGAAATTTGTTCCCTCGTGCTTCTGGAGACTAGTGTGTGAAATCAGGGTGTTGGCAGGACCACACTCCTCTGAAGGCTCTGGGTGGAAGCAGAGGGCGGCCCTGGCTTCTGGGGTCGCCTGTGTCCTGGGCTTTGCTTGGTCTGTGGCCACCTCCCTTGGTTCCCTGCCTCCATGTTCACATGGCCTTCTCCACATCTGTTCAAATTTCTCTCTGCTTACAAGACAACCATCATTTGGCCCTGTGCGAATCCCATGCAACTTTGTCTTAACTCGATTGCATTTACAAAGACCCTATTTTCAAATAAGGTTGCATGATAGCTTCTGGGTGAGTATGAATTTGCAGGGAGACACTCTTCAACCCAATCTGATCGCATTTCATGTATGTTCACAAATCTTAGAAATAACACAGTGGCACTCTCTACTGAGTTCCTCTGCTTACACAAAGGTAAAGTTCAGAGAAATGGTATGGACGCACGGGATGAGGATCCAACTGTCTTAGCAGTTGCTTCATTTATTAAGAAAAGAGAAATTTTCTCTCAAGTTTTTAGAAGTTCTAGCAAGCAGTTTGTTTTTGCAGGATCCAAAAAGAGACACACACACACACACACACACACACACACACACACACACACACACTTGCTTTTTTTCTCTGTTACCACTGTTTGATCATCACTGTTTCTCAGCAGGCAGACTTCTTTCTAGTTTCTTTCATTACGGTAAAAGGAATATGTGTTTGAATTCAGCAGTGAGTCATCTGAGATGCGTGTTGTTATGGAAAATTGCCATAGTGTTCAGCTGTTACGAGGCAGAAGTCAAAGCTAAGCACATTTAATGGCCAGAGACGAGCAGTATTTCCAAGAAGTTCTTTTTATTATTTTTACACTTTAGATGAAATGGATATTTGGATGGGGTGAGTCCCATTATGCTGCGGTTGCTCACGTTGGGGGATGTGTTCACACGTCTGTGTGGTTGTCAGTGTCTGTGCGTGCAATCTGATCAAGCTCCTGAATAGGTGTTCCTTTCTGTCTTGAATACAACAGGAACAGTGTGAGAACAAGCTCGTGAATATTATTTCTGCTGTTATTTATCTTTGATTTAAGAGATACTGTGAATAGCTTTGGATGCTATACTTTACTGGGAATTCTGACTTACCTTATTTGGAAAATACAGATCATTTCCAAAATGTACACTCAGTTGAAGGATAAATAGTTGATGAAATAGGTTTAAAAAACCCAAAGGACATTAAAAGCCTCATTTTATTGAAAAATAAATAATGACTTTTTTTTTTTCTTGAAGACCAACCCCGTTATTTAGAGGCCGAAAAGATTTGTCGAAACTATCCATATACTATCCACGTCTATAACGGGTCTGTAGAGGTGACTGCACTGCACATCACCATGGCTCTCAGTGGATTTTAATTTAGAGCAGATGTTTCTGCATCACACAGCTGGGTGAGTCTCAGCTTTTGGAACAAAAAGAAATCTTCCTTTATAAAATCAACTTAAGATATGTTTAAAAAGTAGATAAAGGCCAAGTGTGGTGGCTTATGCCTGTAATCTCAGCACTTTGGGAGGCTGAGGTGGGGGAATCACCTGAGGCCAGAAGTTTGAGACCAGCCTGGCCAACATGGCAAAACCCTTTCTCTATTAAAAATACAGAAATTAGCTGGGCGTGGTGGTGGGCACCTGTAATCCCAGCTACTCGGGAGGCTGAGGCAGAAGAATCACTTGAACCCGAGAGGCGGAGGTTGCAGTGAGCCGAGATCTTGCTACTGCACTCCAACCTGGGCAACAGAGCGAGACTCCGTCTCAAACAAACAAAAAGACAACTGCATTTGAGTCCAAACCCTTGGCATCCTCCTTGTAGCCTCTCTCCGCCTCACACCTCTGTATGGGGGATCACCACATCTGCCCCAGGTTTGGTAATTTACTGAAAGGACTCATAGGATTCAGAAGTCATTACACTCACGGTTATAGGTTATTACAGTGAAAGGATAGAAAGCAGAATCAGCAATGGGGTGAAGTCCAGAAAACCAGACAGAAGCTTCCAGAGCCCCCTCCTGGAGGCGTCACACAGCACCCAGCTGTGACAAGAGGTGCCAGGTACTCTTCTACCAGGGTGGGTCCTTAGAGACTCAGTGCTCAGGGTTTTTACTGGGGACTGGTCACATAGGAACCCTCTGCCTGGCACAGACCAGAATTCCCAACTCTTAGAAGGAAGCCATAAACCAGATTGTTTGTACACACAGTTTAGACACACAGAGCAAAACACTATATTTAGGAAAAGTTTTAGATTGGTGTAAGCTATTTTTTATCAGCCAAATTTCCAGGTTGCAGCCACAGACCCCCCTTGCAGGCGAGCCCCCTCTGTGAGGACCACAGCCTCAGGCCTCCCAGGTGAACCCTTCTCTGCACACTTCCATTCCACCCATCAGCAAATTCTGTTGGCTCTCCCTTCAAACTCTGTCCTGAACTCACTCTTCTGTATGGCCTTTGCCACTGCCCGAGTCCAGGCCACCATCTCTGTCCCATGGACAGTCCCATCAAGCCAGAGCTTGTTTCCTGGCTTCTAGTCATTGCGTCCCCCGATCGCAGCCAGAGGGCTTCTGTTGAAACTGAAGTCAGATGGAGCCCCACTTTTGCTCCGTCCTCTCTGTGGCATGACATCTCATCAGGGTGGGATGCCTGGGTCCAGGCACCTGACACTGGAGGCTTCACGTACCTGCCGTGCCCCCTCCAGCTCCCCACTGTCCCACTGACACCTGCTTACTCCTGCCTCAGGCCTTTGTGTAATGCCTGGTCTGCCTGGGAGGTCACCCCCAGATTCCTGCATGGCCCCTTCCCTCACTTCCTACGGGTGTCTGCTTAAAATTAGAAAACCCCAGACTGGGCGTGGTGGCTCACGCCTGTAATCCCAGCACTTTGGGAGGCCGAGGCGGGTGGATCACCTGAGGTCAGGAGCTCGAGACCAGCCTGGCCAACATGATGAAACCCCATCTCTACTAAAAATACAAAAATTCTCTGGGCATGGTGGCGCTTGCCTATAATCCCAGCTACTAAGGTGGCTGAGGCAGAAGAATCGCTTGAACCCGGGAGGCGGAGGTTGCAATGAGCCAAGATCGTGCTATTGCACTCCAGCCTGGGTGACAGAGCAAGACTCTGTCTCAAAAAAAAAAAAAAAAAAAAAAAAAAAAACTCCGCTCTGCACCATCTCCCCTTCTGCGCACTCTCACTGCTATCCTGGTTCAGCACTGATCTCGGCACTGATTCCCCTGACTGTTATATAGCACTTTGCCTTTTATTTTTTAATTTAATTTAAATAGTTTTTTGCATATGGCTTCCTTCCCCTAGCTAGAATGCAGGCTCCACGAGAGCCAAGTTTGTATTTTCATGACTGCTTTATCCCCAGTGCCTTCCGCAGTACCCAGGACATCATCAGTTGTCAGTAAATATTCTTGAATGGGGATTCATGAAGAAATAAGTCCAAAAATTAACTTAGAAGGATGAAAACATAGGAGAGGTCATCACTATAACTTAAATTAAACAAGCCTCCTGTGAGTAGTTCTGAATAATAGAGATGACTAGCCTAAGAGGGGAATGGCTCCATTTATGGGACGGTGAGTTTACAACTAAGGATGGCACTTTTGTAATCAACTAAAAATACCCCAGCTCAGTTCTTTGCTAAGAAGAGGAAAGAGTTGAGAGCACTGAGAAGAGTATTTGGGAGGAATTGAAATTAAGAAGACATCTCAGGGGTCAGGTGCAGTGGCTCATGCCTGTAACCTCAGCACTTTGGGAGGCCAGGCGGGAGGATTGTGTGAGCTCAGGATTTCTAGACCAGCCTGGGCAACATGATGAAACCCCATCTCTACACAATATACAAAAATTAGCCAGGCATGGTGGAATGCGCATGTAATCCCAGCTACATTGGAGGCTGAAGCAGGAGAATCACTTGAACCCAGGAGGCAGAGGTTGCAGTGAGCTGAGATCGTGCCACTGCACTGCAGTCTGGGCGATAGAGCAAGACTTCATCTTAGAGAAGGAAGGAAGGGAGGGAGGGAAGGAGGGAGAGAGGTAGATCTCAGCATTAAAAAAGAAATCAAAACATAAAAAAATTAAAATCTCAGCATTAGAAAAACAAAAACAAATCATGTTCCACGAAATCCCGTTGCTCACAAACCTGAAATGCCAAGGTTTGCTCCTTGTTGAAAGTGATCACAGCTACTAGGCTTCATGTTGTCTACACATGTTTTACGTGAGATTTTTGTTTCTTTTTTTTCTTTTTCTCTTTTTTAAAGTGTCCGTCTTTTCGGATTGTTTGATCCGGGCACTAACCTGCTACTGTATACTGTTTTCTAACTAAACAAATACAGAATAAAGATATAAGGAACTTGAGGAATAAGCCCAAGAGAGCACTCTGGTCCGGGGATACGGTTGGCATCCAGGGTTTCTGCTTTTTTATAGGCAGCTAATTCTTTTCTGCTGAATTGATCGCTGTTTCATGTCATGCTTCTCAGGAGTGTATGTAACTGATGGGTGAGATGTGGCTGGGCAGTGACTCCCTAGTGCTTCCCGCTTATTTCCGTTTTATTTGAAGCCAAGGAGAAGTTTGTTTTTGATGTGAGTCGTATGCCCAGGACGCTAATTCCAATCCATTCTCTTATCACCTCCCTGACCAGTTCCTAATCAGAATCTGCACCTCATGGAGGTTACAGGGATCCAAAGTCATGATAACTGAGGCTTGTACTTCATCTAGACTCAGAACAGAGCAAATGTGTGCCTGGTCGAAGTACTTCCATAAAATACCCAGTGTCTTGGTGTCCTTCTGCAGCTCAGTCTCTGTCGTCTTTGACATAAGTATCGAGATTATACACACATCACTGATAAGGGATAAAAGGCACCCTGGAAATCCATAAATAAGGGACTAGCAGTCATGGCAGTGCACTACATTGAGTCTGGTTTGGTCAGGTCTGAAACTGTACCTGGAATGCTTTAAGTATCTTGCTTTCTCTATTTCTCGATGTTTAATAAAGGAAGGGACATGGACACGTAGAGAAGGCTAACTGATATAAGAAATGCTGTGTGAGGCCATTTTTCCCCACACAAAGAAAGAAAGAAAGAAAGGCCTTCCCTGCATGGACACCCTCTCTACTAAGAGTGTTCACGCTGCTCGTAGCACTGAAGATTCCACATCCAGTGATTTTTTTCAGTGTTTTCTTAGCTTTGAATGATGTACCTGTCAGTGTGATTATAGATTTAACCCTTAGGAGGGAATCTCTCCTATATTTTAGCATCAGAGACCTAGATTAAAGGCTGAGGAGAGAAGATTAAATGTGGCCAAGAGAGAGAAGCTTTTCTTTCTCATTCCGTCTGGTGCAGCCAAAGGGGTAAGGAAGATGCGGCTTCTCTTACGATAGATTGTGAGGCTGCAGTTTCTATGGTGACTGGTTTCTTTTTCCCTTATTCAGCAGCTAAATGCAGCAACACTCAAACACTTGTAGCTGAGCTTGGCCTTCAGGTGGGACACTTACATTCTCCAGGCATTTGCCTTAAGCCCATATGTAGAGACAGAGCTTAATTTTTTTGCCCAAGTCATTTAGCAATTAATGTTTGTGGGATACATGATGGATATCTCCTTCTCATCATGTTATCCCTAGATGGCTTTGAAATAGAGGCTGTTGGCTGGGCACAGTGGCTGATGCCTGTAATCCCAGCACTTTGGGAAACCGAGGCAGGTAGATCATCTGAGGTCAGGAGTTCGAGACCAGCCTGGCCAACGTGGTGAAACTCCGTCTCTACTAAAAATACAAAAAATTCCTGGGCGTTAGTGGGATGCACCTGTAATCCCAGCTACTCAGGAGGTTGAAGCAGGAGAATCGCTTGAACCCGGGAGGCGGAGGTTGAAGTGAGCCGAGATCGCGCCATTGCACTCCAGCCTGGGCGACAAGGGAGAAACTGTCTCAAAAAAAAAAAAAAAAAAGAAAAGAAATAGAGGCTGTTTTGATGGTAGGTGATTTTGTTAGCAGAATGTTGCATGTCCCTCTGTGATCTCCGTGCCATTGATTGAACTTGTGAGGTTTCTACCCCATGGCTGGAGCCAGGTCTGTTCTCTCAGGCATCCCCGGTGTCTGGGCCTGAAAGCACAGTTCTGCAGAGTGCGTGCTACTCTACCTCCTCTTGCCATTCCCGTTTCTTTACAGACTTGAAGAGGTTTGTCAAACAGAATCTCTTTGGGTAGAAAACCCCAGAGAAGTCCAGTTCGTTGAATGCCCGTCCCAGGCAACGTACAGAAGTGCGAGGTGGGGTTCATCGGTGGGATCCTTTGCATGTTCTGGGTACTTGAACTGAAGCACGTGAATTCCGTGGCAAAAAAGGACCAGCGGAGCCATCTAGTTTTTATGAGTATTGGAGAAAATCTTATAAGAGACACACTAAAGAGGGTAACATTGGTCAAACAATAAATGTAACTATAAAAATCGCAAAATCCAGATCTATATAGAGTTTGCTATCGCAGCTGCTTGATCACTGGGGCCTGAGCTCCGCTGTCTGCAGTCCGTTAGATAGCAACTTGCTTTTAATCCTAAACGTTAAGAATTTAAGAATTTAGTCGCCTTTCAGTTATCTGCTCCGGGAGTTCTCACTCCCAAATGGCTTCTGCTCACCGCGGATAATTCTGGCTCTTGCCAGTTCCTGGAATTCCAGGGAGGGTGAGACCATATTAGCATGAACTTAGTGTAACTGGTGTATGGGATTTAGAGGAGTGCAAAGGGGATGCATCTCTTGTTTATAAAACTAGACACATTTCAAAGTGATCATTCTGCCAGATTTTTATTTTTTGGGGGTTTTCTATTCCATTCTCTGTTAATAAAAATAATTAAGAAAAGATTATAATTCTTTTATCTACAGAAGATGTTATTGTGGATTTAAGCCGCAGTAAAATTGTTTGGAGGTGGCTCCCCCACTCCCCTCCAAAAACAATTTAAAAAACCCCACCAATCCCTTTGCAATTTAGGCCGCCCGTTTCAGCCCCGTAGTACCTTTCATGAACAGACAGTTGCCCATAGCAGTTTCTCCAGGGAGGAACCTGGTGTAAAGAGAAGTTTGAGCTTCTCTCTCTTAACTTTAGGACTTCAGAGGTTTGAGAGCTAATGGAAAATGAGGACCCCGTGTAATAAGGGGAGCCCAGCGGTGTGGCCATGCCACCAGGCCTTGCCCTTCAGCGCTGTCCCTCCTGCCCCCAGGGAGGGCACACTAAGGAGGCTGGTCTACTTTGCTGGGTGTCAGTAAAAGGTGTGGAGACTGTTCATTCCTGAGCTTTGTCTCTTCCGTCCTTCTGCCAGCCACCCTACTTTGAATCTGCCTGTCTCAATGACATAAAGTCAAGGAGAAGATAAAATCTGCCTCCAGTTTTGTCGCCAGTGCCATTTATAACCAGAAAGGCCAGCACGAACATGTCAGATAAACCTTTATGTGAATATATGATGTCATGCACTTAACAACTTGATAAAAGGAAAGGCTAAATTTAGGAAAGTGGAAACCTGCTTAAAGCTCCTTAATATTTAACAAGATCTTGCACTTGTGGTGACCTGCAAAGTCTCTAGATCACAGCAGGATTTATTCTTTTCCCTGCTGGCATCTGGATTCTCCTAAAAGTAAATCCATCCAGACATGCCTGCATACGTAACCCCCACTCGGCAAAGGGATCAGAACACTCGGTCATTTCGCCTGTGAGTCTGTATTGATTCATGCACTCCCTGAGCCTCCGTCATTGCTGAGCATCCAATGATTCTGAGAGATTGCAGGTCTATAAACAATGGGACAGGGAGCAAGGCATGGCTGGAGTGTTACAAACACTGGCTTTCTGTGTGATAAGCCACTCACCTTTAGGACGTTTTTGGAATATGTATTAACCTTTCAGACCTTTTGGGATAGCATAAAAAGGTAGAGAAGGAAAAACATAATTGAAGCCATAGATGAATCACAGGAACTCCAACACCATTCTCCATTGGAAAGTGTTGCAGTGAATTGATGAGCGTTTCTAATGATTCACACCCCCGGGCTGCAGACCTTGTATTGGGTACTGTGAGCCTACTATCTCACATCCCCACAGTAACTTCACTCGGGAGGCATTAGGAGTCTTACTGGTTAAGTTCAGGAATTGCCAGGCTCAGAGAAGTTAATTTCTAGTCATACCTCATACAGAGAGAAGATGGGTGAGCCAGGATGCACAGATGTACCTTAAACCCAAGGCCACATTTTTTTTTAAATGTTTCTTTTGTCCCAGTTTTCAGAAGTAAACTGGGATATTTAAAGGCTGCGCAAACTCAGTATTATCATGACAAAGAACCAGAAAATGAATTCTGAGGGTATTCAGTGTTGCCTATTCAGTGTGGTATTTGAACTGGAGTATGTTGCTCAACTCCTTATTACTCAGTTGCTTTTGTCGAGGGCTTTCCTGGGATTTTGGCCAGGATGATTTTTTATTGTACTAAGTAACAACTGCCCCGCCTCTTGCCAAATAAATGTCTGCACCGGGGAATGTGGTAGAGGCCGCCTGTGTAGAATTAGAACCAGTGGTGTAAGCCGGAAGAGTGGCCCCATTTTTCTTGTCAGTGATTGGCTTAGGAAGAGGTTTGTGAGCAATTTGGGTCAATAATACATGAGGACATCTGCTGGTGGTTTCTGGAATAGGTTTCCTTGCTTTGAAGAAGCAGCATAGGGAAGAGGGGGCCTTGCTCTGCCTGAGAGGCCTGGAGCTTCTGCAGCCAGCTTGAGCCCACGAGGGAGGAGTTGGACTGGGGAAAGCTGTCATATTTAGGGTGTGGAAGGAGGAGGATGAAAAGAACCGAGGCCATTTCTGACATTGCTTATGGCTCTGTTCACCAGTCTTTTCTGTTCACTTGCCTTTTCTCTGGATGCCTTTGCTATGTGAGATGATGGATTTCCCTATGGTTTTTACCAGGTCGAGTAGGGTTTTCTGTCTGGTCTGTGTATGAGAAGGCCCTTTAATAGATAAAGGCTTCCCTGGGGACCAGTACCATTTTAGGTGACTGGTCTGCTTGTCTGCAGGTTGGAAATGATTGCTTACTCCTTGCAAACAGAGAACCCATTGCTGCCATAGTGGTAGTAGGCTAGTGGGTTAAGGAGTACTTGAGTTCTTGTCATCGTCCTGTGCATGCAAAGCACCTCTTGTATCACCATATTGTGGTCACCATTGTTTATGGTTATTGCTGTCATTCTTAACAGCAGCTTTGAATTTTATACACTAGACATTCAAAGTGGGGGCAGTGGGAGGGTAACAGCAGCACCAGGTCTGCAGTGTAGACCGGCAGCACCGGGTCTGCAGTGTAGACCGGCAGCACCGGGTCTGCAGTGTAGACCGGCAGCACCGGGTCTGCAGTGTAGACCGGCAGCACCGGGTCTGCAGTGTAGACCGGCAGCATCGGGTCTGCAGTGTAGACCGGCACAAATGTAAGTGAGGATTTCCAGGTGTTGCTGAGACAGCATCAGAGTGAGTCAAAATTAACAGGGATGGTTGGCACCGCTGATCACACCAAGGGGCTGAAGGGTGGGTACTAGAGTGAGTTAATGCTGGAGACAGAGGCAGAGAGAATCCAGTGATGCTGAGGAAGCTCATCAGAAGTGTAGGGGGAGAAGACCACAAGGTCAGGTGTCTCATCAACGATACCTGACTTCTCTCTTAACCGACTCTGAATCAATGGTCCTCAACTCAGGGGCCAGGGGCATGTGCCCTTCAGTGGACATGTGGTAAAGCCAGGAGACATTTCAATTGTCCCAGGTGGGGGATGCAGTCAGCATCTAGTGGATAGATGGCAGAGATGCAGTTGCAATATCCTACAGTGGCAGAACAGCCCCCCAACAAAGAATCTGGCCCTCAAAGGTCAATAGTGTTGAGGCTGACCATCCCTGTTTCTCACCTGGAAGTGGTTGATGGAGGGAAGCCGAGGGCAGCTGGGGTGTGAAGAAGGCTCTGGAGACTGAAGCTGTTATTAGATCCAGTCCAGGCTGCCTGGCAGTGGGCACTTGCCAGGGGGGAGGCTTCCCACCTGTGGCAGAGCACGTAGAGGGGTTTGCAAGCTCTCTGTGTTTACTGGCCTCCACGTTGGTGTCTGGGAAGGGCAGAACAGAAGCTCAGACTGCTGGGTGGAGAAGTTTTGCGCCTTCCCAGCTCTTGCTTCTTTCAGTGAAGCATGCTGGTGTCATGTTTCCATGACAGCAGTTGAGTTAATGCATTTAGGGGCCCCCTCAGCGTCCACCACATCCTGCCTGTTGTAAATTGTGTGGTTCGGGTTGTGATCTACGATACTACGGTACTAAATTTCTCATTACTGTTTTTTAACTTGATTGAATGCACAGCTACTAGATAAAATCGCTCTTTACCTCTGTAAGTAAAAAATAGAAATGCTTATTAGTGTTCAGGAATAGATTTTAAAATTACATTTTTGTTACAGATACTTCACTGGCTAAATTGAAATCAGTGTGATCAAATTGAAATGTCATAATTCTATTGATTTAATAAATGCTGGCCTCCTAATATCTGTTTTTCAATGAAACTAGTATTACGGGAGTAATTTTCTAATGAGCATCTGAGCATTAGGTCATTGGTAAAACAAAAGAAGAATGATATCATAAATGGCTCTGGATGGTTTTTTCAGCAGGACCTAGCATGCTGATACGAAGAGAGGAATTAAAGCCTAGTTCATTATCTATTAATTTGAATGTAATACTAACTAAAACCTTCCATTGACTTCACTGAAGCCTAGTCTTAGAAATTATGCAAATTAATGGAGGCCTTGAAAAGAAGCACATGCAATATTTGAGTTCACTGTGGACCAAAAAACTGGCATGTTGGAACTGAAAAAATTATACTGTGCAGTATTTTTGTGTAAGTACAATACACTAAAAGATTTTGGTGCTTAAAAAAACTGGGCAGGGTGAATCCTATATCTGTTTTTTGTCTATTTTATTTTATATCCAAATAAGCTGAAAGGAAGAAGCAAAGAATTGAAGGTTGACACTGAGATTGCTGCTGCAGAAAGAGAGTTTCCTGTAGCCTTTGATTGTGGAACTCAGGTTGAGAATGTGCTTCCTGGAGCCAGGCACGGTGGCTCATGCCTGTAATCCCAGCACTTTGGGTTGCTCAGGCAGTCGGATTGCTTGAACCCAGGAGTTTGAGACCAGCCTGAGCAACACGGCAAAACCCCATCTCTACAAAAAATACAAAAAATTAGCCAGATATGATGGTGCACACCTGTAGTCCCAGCTACCTGGAAGGCTGAGATAGAAGTATTGCTTGAGCCGGCAGGCCGGGCGCAGTGGCTCACGCTTGTAATCCCAGCACTTTGGGAGGCCGAGGCGGGCGGATCACGAGGTCAGGAGATCGAGACCACAGTGAAACCCCGTCTCTACTAAAAATACAAAAAAATTAGCCGGGCGTGGTGGCAGTCGAAGTGAGGCAGATGTTGAACCGGAGGTGAGTTATACTGAGACGCCCACTAACCCGCCTGGGCCACAGAGGAGATATTGCTTGAGCCTGGGAGGCGGAGGTTGCAGCAAGCCCTGATTGCATCATTGCACTTCAGCCTGGGTGGCAGAGACCCTATCTCAATGAAAAAAAGAATTTGGTTTCTGTGTAAGGATGATTTCACTGCCTTTTTTGTTTTTACATGAAAATCCTCACCAAGTACATTTTAATTTTGTTGTATTAATTAATGAGAACTTGTTCTCCCCTGTGCCACATCTTTCACAATTTTATATCATGCGAGATGTATTTATCTAATGAAGTGGGGATGGGAAGAGGCATTAGCTATTTTCGGAGTCTGTGATAGCCACATAATGACATTTTAAGAGCGTAAGCTTCGGTTCTTCAGGCCCCTCAAGTAAATGTGGAGATGAGTCAAGTTCAGGCAGGTCCAGCAGACATGAATGTTCTTTCTTTTCTGTCTTCTCTTTCTCCTGTCTCTCCATTAGTAATACTCTCCATTGCTGTCTGTAGATTAATACAACCACGTGTATACTGTATTTTATAAAGAACTTTACTGTTCACCCTGAAGCTTTGGCACCTGCCAGAGACATGAGTTGCTGCTGACTCATGATGACTGTATCCAGGCAGGTGTGTTTCTCCTGCAGCGATGGTTCACTCCTCCTGAAGCAGGTGCTGTCCCTTTCCAGGCACAGCAACCACTGCCAAGGCAAGGACTTCATCAGAGGCAGATGTTGAAAGTGGCGGGTGACTGTGGGTAGTGAGTGCACCCAGGGCAGGCTCTGAGGTTGTGGGATCCTCCTGACACCTGTTTTAAGTGAAAAAAGTGAGACATAAGCCAAAACTATAAAGTCAGGACACCAAGATATTGCAGTTTGTCCATACTCCTTTTTCCAGCATGATACTCTACTTCCTGTTTCTCACTGCACAGTTCTGTTCTGTTCTTTTCTCTTCTTTTCTTTTCTGTTCTCTTTTCTTTTCCTTTCCTTTCCCTTTTTCTTTTTAGACGGAGTCTCGCTCTGTCACCCAGGTTGGAGTGCAGTGGCGTGATCTCTGCTCACTGTAACTTCCGCCTCCTGGGTTCGAGTGATTCCCCTGCCTCAGCCTCCCCAGTAGCTGGGATTACAGGCACCCACCGCCACACCCAGCTAATTTTTATATTTTTAGTGGAGATGGGGTTTCATAATGTAGGCCAGGCTGGTCTCAAACTCCTGACCTCAGTTATTTTCTAAGTAAATTTTCCAGCTTCTCAGGGTCAGGAATCACATCAACTACTTTCCTGTCCGTCCATTATAGGATGGTGCCTGTCACATGGTATTTAAAATACCAGTCACGGGTTGGGGTTGGTGTGGACTTTGCAGCCAGCTACGTGTACTAGATCAACCACATTGATAAAAGTAACCTGTCTTGGTTAACATTGATAACATCGCATGGAAGTTGGTATCGATAGAGGATCATTGATGAAACACCGTGGACATTTTGCTGCACATATTTCCTAAATCTTCGTTGCTTAATGTAAAAACACACGAAAGTAGTCATGATATTTGTTAATTGTTGATGAAGGCTGTGACTGGCTGTAGATAAACATTTTGGAAGTAATTTTTAGGACCGGAATGCACTCACATACTTTTTTCTTAAGCCACTGAAAAGTGTGAGGAATTAACAGCAAAACTTGGCGGTTTTAAGTAAATGATCAATGTTAGTAGCTATCACTTTTTAACTCAGCAATAGCTCTCTTTGAAAGAAAATTTTAGGGGGCTTTCGGTAGGTTGTAGGTTGTAGTGCTATTGTTTGCTTGTACTAATTATTGATTTTTAAAAAATCCTTTTTGGTCTTTGTTCCCTGGTCTGTTATAGAACCTGGTGGCTAGAGGGTGGGCTCAGACTGAACCAGGCTGCTTGGGTTTGAAGCCTGGCCTCTCTTGATAGCTGTGTACCCTTGCTTAGGTAATTTCATCTCTCTGCGTCTTAATTTCCTCCCGCAAGAGGGATTCCACCCCACAGTCTGTGTCAGCGGAAAAGGACCATGCAGGGAGCATGCCTGCCAGTATTTACAACGTTAGCTGTTTCTGTCCACTTATATTACAGCCTGAGCATCTCTTATCCAAAATGCCTGGGACCAGACGTGTCTCTGGGTTCAGATTTTGGAATATTTGCGGTACATTTGCCTGCTGAGCATCTGAAAACCTGAAATTGAAAAGGCTCCAATGAGCATTTCCTATGAGCGTCTTGTTGGCCCTCAAAAAGTTTCCGGTTTGGGGCTTGGGATTTTCAGAGTTGGGATTCCAGTTTGTATACACAGAACCTAGTTAGTCTCAGCACAGAGTTACTGCATCTTAGTAGGAGAGTGAGAACTGCTCAGGCTCTGGAGGGAATAAAGCTGATGAAACCAGGGTGCAGAAAGAAGTTGATGTAGACAGAACCTCTTTTACGATGTCAGTCTACTGAAAATAAGGTTCCCTGAAGAGAGATTGCTGCGGTAGCCTGTTAAGACAGTCCTCCAATAAAATGAATGGCATTTTACTTTTGATCAATATAAAACTACTTTAGGGCAAAAATAAAAATGGGTAGTGATGAATGTAGATGGGAATGACATTCCTGGCATTTATTAAAGGAGAGTAGTTTTTCTGTACACAATTTGACCGGACTCCAGTACTCTTAAGTAAACAGTATTTCTTTAGTGTGACAGGCATATTTGTAAATCTACTAAGGACTTAGCAATATATCCTGATAACAGGAATAACATCATTCTTGATCCAATAATTGCAAAGTGTGAATGATTCTCTAGAGCTTTGCAAAGGCCAAGAATGTCTCTTTCAAACGACAGTGAATTTTCCATTATCTCTCAGTACATAATCGGTTTGGCGAATCATCTTCAGGACCCAAGAGCTCTCTCTGTCCTTAACATTGAGGATGATTAGGTGGGTGTTTGTGTAAATGAATTCATGCCCTCCGACTGCATTAACAGCCCAAAGTAAGTGGTCTGGGGTGATCAGATTTGTTTTTCAATGAGAATAGCTGCATCTTTTCTCATATACTAATATGGATGGACATTTACACCACAGAAGTCAGCAGTTCTTTCTATTGGCTTATTTGGAAATTCACTGGCGTTGAATTCTTCAATTGTCATAAAAACTTGTTATTCCTTAGGAGTGTCAAATGACTTCTTTTGCCTTTTAGATCGTATTTCAATGCTTCCATCCAGTATCCAGAGCCCAGTCTCCATGCATAAATTCACTGTACCACTTTCCCAGAATCTTTTTTTTTTTTTTTTTTTTTTTTTTTGAGTTTCTCCTTGCCCCCGGCCCCGTAAATTTTTGTATTTTTTTTTTTTTTTTTTTTTTAGTAAAGATGGGGTTTCACCATGTTGGCCAGGATGGTCTCGATCTCTTGACCTCATGATCCCCCTGCCTCAGCCTCCCAAAGTGCTGGGATTGCAGACATGAGCCACCACGCCTGGCCCCTAGAATCTTTTATCATCCTGAGTCACATGATTTTCATCTTCCAAATTAAGCTCGAGCCCTATAAATCCTTTGATGACTGTGATCATAGTGATACTTCGTTTTTATATGCTAGAAATAAAAAAATGTGTTCTGAAGTTCCTTCTCAGTCTGGATCTTCCATAGCTGTTCTTGCCTGTCTTTTCCTTCTCCCTTTGACAAATGGAGGGTGTTCTGTGTATTCCATGCAATAGCTGTTAGTCTCCTGTGCGGTACCTCAGTGGTTTCTGATCGGTGCTTATTGGGTGAATGATATGATATAGGATTGGAATGGATGTCAAGACATCATCGGGTTTTTGTCATCCCTTCAGTTTAATTCGATAAATATTTATTGAAGCCTTTCTTGGGTGAGCCACACAGCATAAATGAGGGAGTTTGGCATTTACTGGAAAGTTCTGCACATACAGCATGGATATCTTTCACGTTTTTTGAAGTTCTCCAATGGCCAGAAGTTTCATTGGCAAACCCCATCAGAAAATATTGTCATGCTCTTGCAATAAAACGTTTCTGAAATCATCATTCATGAATAATATAAACATTAGAGTAGCAGGTTTAGCCAGACTCTTAATTGTTTTGTCTTTATTCTTGAGTCTTCTCAATTTCTGTTATGTTGACTTAGCTTTCAAAGTGGTGGGATTTCTACATGGTCATAGAGGGATTTTTTTTTTTTTTTTGGATGTTGATTAGAAAGTAATTTTCAGAAAGTGAAAGTTAGGAAGATACAGCAATGTATTTTATAGTTTCCAAATTTATTTCTGAAATATGGAGTCAAAGTTCAGTAGGATAAGATATGTGGCTATTTGAGGCCAGACTACAGATACCTGTGTTTGGATGCTGCGACCTCTCAGAATGTCTGGCTTCTTTTTTCAGTATATGAAACAAGAGTGTTTAAGGGGTTCTGTGTAGTTTGGAAGGAAAAACAAATGCATTTCCGTGAGTAAGAAGTGTCTTGACTATAACTTATGGACTGTTTTTACCCACAGCATTTCTAACACCACGTGTGTGGGTTTTTTCCACACCAACCAGTTCTTCAACTCCCTGCACAGCAAGTGAATATCCTGCAGTTTAATTCATTTCTGATGCTATCTGAAAGCAGTGCACACCCCACAAGTGAAGGGCTTGGTACCACAAGATGCCTCCACTTGGATGCCAGTCACAAGTCCTTGGTTTCCTGTACTTGATGGCTATAGATTAGGGTTCCTGAAACCCCCTCCTCGGATTTGATAGTTTTCCAGAAGACCTCACAGAGTGGTTTTCTTACTATTACCTGTTTATTGTAAAGGGAACCATACCGGATGCAAATGAACAGCCAAATGGAAGAGGTGCCCGGGGTGAGGGCTGGAAGCGGGTCCCAGGCACAGGGGCCTCTGACCCTGTGGAGTTGGGGTGCCCCTACCTCCTGGCATGTGGAAGTGTTCATCAACTGGAAAACCCCCAACTCTGTCATTTAGGTGTTCATGGGAGTTTCATTATGTAGGCGCGATTGATTAAATCTTTGGCCTTTGGTAATGAGCTCCATATCCAGCTCTTCTCCCCTCCCTAGTGGTTGTGGGGTGGAAATGAACTTACAACCCTCTCTAATTATGCCTTGGGCCTTCTGGACATGAGCCCCCACCCTGAAGCTGTTTAGGGACCCACCAAGAATGGACCCATTAGAACAAAAGAGCTCCTATCACCTGGGAAATCCCACAGGATTTAGGAGTCCTGTACCAGGGACAAAGACCAGTATACATTTACCACACAGCTGAAATCTGGGAGAAATATTTTAAGTTGTAGGAGATCTGAGCCAAGACTGACAGAGGGGAAACTAGTTTCTAAAATTTTTGGAATAATGCTCACTGAGCATTATTCTTAAACTGTTTAAGAATAGTTTAATGTCATGCTATTTTTATTTTCATCCCACATCCACCATGCATGATTTTGATGTTTATGTTCATTGTTACAGATGAGCAAAGATGGGAAGTTTAATGATGGACATTCGAGCACAGGACACTCTGGGAGAAAAGGAAGAGATTGTATGTTGTCTGCAGGAAGCGGAAGTGATCCCCTCTTAACCTAGAGATGTAATTAGATGCAGAGGACACTGAAGTCATTACCCATGAGCATTTCCAATACAGTCCGCAGCCCTGAGCGGACAGGGTTATCTCAGGGACACATTGCTGTCTGCTGTATTTCCAAGGAGCGGCAGCCACTGCCTGGTGTCTGCTAGATGACTGTGCACACAGGAAGTCCGCAGAGAGGGCAGGGCTCCTGGGGACGCAGAGTTTCCACAAGCACGGGGAGCTATGATTGACAGACCTTCCCAGAGGACTTGGAGTATGAGATAAAAGATGGGTGTGGATTCGGCTAAAGACTCCAAGTCGGTGGTCAAGGTCAGGCTGAGGGCCTGGGATGTAGAAAGGGCTTAGGGTTGTGGGTAAACCCTACTTAGAAAGCTGACTCTACTCAGAGAGCAAACGTTGGAGCAAGAGTTCTATGGAGCAGATTGAAGCACAGAATCTGGAATGGAGGGAATGAAGAGGACGGGTAGACCAGAAGCCCCATGGCTGTCAGGATGCCCCTAGAGCAGAGACTCTGAGGAGAGCTGTGGTGATAGAGGCAGCCAGGGAGAAGACCCATGCCTGTCTCCGTGCACCAGACCTCAGGAATGCCTCGCCCTGTGGCTGTGGCTGGTGAGGGGCAGGCTGCAGGAGGAAGGGGGTCCTGCACAGAGAAGGAGGCTCCTGAGAAACACTGACATTCCTCTGTTAATCATTACTTATAGTTATGAATGTGCCGGCAGTGACTGAGGGCACCTCCGAGTTGTCAAACAGCATAATAATGACTGCTTAGACTTGCTGAGTACATTCCGGCCGTGTTTTATTATATCATAATTCTATAATCCCCTTTTCCAAAGATGAAAGGGTTTGTACTTAAATGGGGAAGGATATTTACCTGCAAAAGCCATGATTGGGACTCACTTCCCGCTGATGGGTACTGGGGACAGGAGTGTCTGACAGGAACATTCACTTTTTGAGATGGAGTCTTGCCCTGTCACCCAGGCTGGAGTGCAATGGTGTGATCTTGGCTCATTGCAACCTCTGCCTCCCAGGCTCAAATGATTCTCCTGCCTCAGCCTCCCAGGTAGCTGGGATTACAGGCTCCTGCAACCACATTCAGCTATTTTCTGTATTTTTAGTAGAGACAGGGTTTCACCATATTGGCCAGGCTGGTCTTGAACTCCTGACCTCATGATCTGCCCACCTCAACCTCCCAAAGTGCTGGGATTACAGGCGGGAGCCACTGCATCCAGCCCACTTTTAATCTTTTTTTTTAATGTTTAGTTTTTTTTATTGGTATGCAATAGATGTACATACTTTGGGGTACATGTGATTAATACATTCATATAATTTGTAAAGATCAAATCAATATAACTGAGATACCTATCACCTTGAACATTTGTCTTTTCTTTATGCTAGAAACATTCAAATTAACTTTGAATCTTTGAATTCGGATGTTAGCGAGTCAATGTTGGTTTAGTTGTGATGTCTCCTCACCTGTGGCTTCTGGCCCTGCGTGGGCATGATGACTGGTGTGTGTTAATCCACATTTGCTCTCTGTACAGTAGCCTTCGATTCCTTCTGTTTCCTGATTTGCCTTCCCCCAGCCACCTTTAAATGTTTTGAAATCAAAACCACAAGGAGATACCATCTCACACCAGTAAGAATGGCTGTTATTAAAAAGCCAAACGAACAACAGATGCTGGCGAGGCTGTGGAGAACAGGGAACACTTACACACTGCTGGTGGGAATGTAAATTAGTTCACTCACTGTGAAAGCAGTTTTGAGATTTCTCGACTTAAAACAGCTACCACTCAACCCAGCAATCTCATTGGTGGCTGTATACCCAAGGGAAAACACATCATTCTATCAAAAAGACACATGCACTCACACGTTCATTGCAGCACTGTTCACAATAGCAAAGGCATGGAATCAATCAACCTAAGTGTCCATCAGTGATGGACTGGATAAAGAAAATGTGCTACGTATATACTATGGAATATTACATAGCCATAAAAAAGAATGCAAGTATGTTCTTTGCAGCAACATGGATGGAGCTGAAGGCCGTTATTGTTAGCAAACTAATGCAGGATCAGAAAGCCAAATACCTCATGTTCTCACTTAGAAGTGTGAGCTAAACCTTGAGCACACACGGATGTAAACATGGGACCAATAGACACTGGAGACTACTAGAGGGGAGGGGGGAAATGAGTCATGGGTCGAAAAGTTACCTACTGGGTACTATATGTTCACCACCTGAGTATAGTATGCCCATGTAACAAGCCTGTGTGTGTACCCGTGTATCTAAAAAGCTAAAAGTAAATAAAGGCTTTGTTTGCAACATAATGCACATCATCACCTGCACCTATTTCCTTGTGCTTTTCCTCATGCATGTAATTTTTATAAAGTGTGGATTGTAAGTTCTTAAGGAATTTGTAAATGTTTAGAGTGGCCAGTTCCTTTGATTGGGTTTTGTCGTATTTGACCGCATCCTGTCTTGTTCTGATTAATGTCCTCTTTGGACATGGCCCCAGCATTCATCATGCATCCCACAATACAGAGACCTTTGCAGACTGCCCTGGGGACATGAAAAATGAAAGGGTCCATGCGGTTCTATAGGCGTTTACATTCTGTTACCTTGGCAGCTCGGTGCACTGGTTGAGAGTTTTATAAGCAGTTCTTCTAGTCTGATCTCCTGTTGGACACTGATGGTACTGACCAGCTTTAGGGGGCTTTGGGGAAACAGGCACTGCCCAACTGGGCTCTATGCAGTCCTCAGAGTTGGATATAGAGTGGCGTCATTGGAGTAATTAAAAACCCACTTTAGATTTGCAGATAAAAGAAAGTAACAGGTCGCCAGATATTTTGGTACTTCACACCCAATTGATGTATTTGGAAATCGCAGGATTTATTTGCAGCTATTATTTCCTCAGGGATAGACTGCAAATACATTTATTTATCCACTGCTGTTTATCCAGACTGTGAGTTATGAGGTGACCTCCATCTCCACAAGATAAATTCTGGTATCTGGAGTCCAGCCAACCTCCTCTATTGCTGTGTAGCTGAAGTGGATATTGAAATTTGTTTTCTTAGGAGGCAGGAAAGCCCCATCTCTCTCACATAAGGTTGCTGTGAGCAGGTTATAAAACTGCCGGACCCCTTTTAGGAATGGGGTGTTGCTCACCTTTATTGAGTAGGAGACAGGTTCTAATCGTCTGTGGGGCAGGTTTGGATTCTTACCTGCAGGCATCTCTAAGATCATGGCATCTTGAGTACCCCTACCCGGACTCGTACGGGTAAGCTGTGTGCCACCTTCCTCCCAGTAACTGGTAAGCTGTGTGCCACCTTCCTCCCAGTAACTGGTAAGCTGTGTGCTCTTAGACACGGGAGGTGGGGGCAGACTGTGGGTACAGGGTGCTGACTGAAGCCCTGAGATGTGACTCCAGTAGCGAGAGACCTGGTTTTCTGAAGACACCCTGCTGTGTTAGGATGGCAGATTGCCTCCCTTACTCTGCTGTGCTTCAGTTAATAGCACCTAGGACGAGCAAAGCGGTGTAATGTGAATTTTCGCTTAGTGTAAATTTAAGCATGGCCAGGAAGCCTTGTTGCCTCTCCCTTGGAAAAGCAATTTAGCCTGCAGAAAATAATTAAATCCGTGGTATCTGGCAATAATTAGAAATTCGAAACGGGGAAGGTTAATTGTTTCCGTAAGATTTTGGTTGCCCAATAAAATGCTCCAGGAGCGCATCCGGACGGTGGCTGAGGTCATTTACAATACCGTGGCTTTCAATATTTTCATCTTTCTCCCTGCAGGATCACGCAGATTTGCGAAGCCATTTCTTCACAGTTGGGATGAAGCTTGAGACAGTGAATATGTGTGAGCCCTTTTACATCTCTCCTGCGTCGGTGACTAAGGTGGGTTTTCCTCCCTCGCTCTTTGACCCAACCCCTAGAGTGGATCAAATTAAGCCTTTCAACTCAAAGACGACCAGATGAAATATATTCGTGCAAGGCTATCAGCAATGCCAGGCGAAGCCAGGGAAGATTGCCGCCCCTCCAGTCCAGCGCTGCTTTAAGCTGTTTTTATTACTGGTGGCACAGAGTGACTCTAATCAGATGCCGCCTCTTATCATGGATAGGGTGAATTTTTCTTGTCTTCTGTTAGTTGTCCACTGACGAGTTGCACGTTGTAATCATTACAAGGGTAATTGGTTCTTCCTGCACAGGTAGTAGTAAATATGATGTTTATACTTGGAAAATACATGAAAATGGTGCAAAGCAAATTCTCACCTCCAATGTCTCCGCATTTCTCTGTTCTTTGTCTTATCTGCCCTCATTGACTAAAGAAAAACTCATGCTTCTAAGATCTACAGATTCAGAATAAAATTACCTTTTAACATAAAGACATTTTTATAATGATCTGTTAGTCTTTGAAGATTGTAATATCCCAGCGGGTCATGGTGGCTCACATCTATAATCCCAGCTCTTTGGGAGGCCAAGGTGGAAGGATCACTTGAGCCCAGGAGTTCAAAACCAGCCTGGGTAACATAGGGAGACCCTGTCTCTACAAACAATAAAAAATCTTTAAAAAACACTATAATATCCATTCCCCATTAAAGAAGTTTTAATGACATAACCTCTGGTAAAATCAAAATGGCTTGTTTCTACCTTAAGTGTTCTCTTACAAGTGGCACGGGAAACTTAGCATTCTTTGCCAATGTGTGTTTTGGTGAATGGTCTTTTGTGTACTTCACTAGGAGAATTTAATTAAAGATTTAAATCTGTTTTAATTTCTTTTTCTTAAGGATGTGGGATTTTCTTTAAGGAAAATCACTTTTCATGCAGTGATTAGTGTTTGTTATTTGAGTCATGAGTTTTTAAAAATTTATGATTTGGTAACACGAGGAATGTAGTAGTGATAATGTGTTACAGAATATGGAAATTGGTTATAAAAATGAAATGCTTTCTAAATGTTTTTTCTTTAGTGAACATAAATTATTTTTATAACCATTAAAGTAGCTTATTTCAAGGATAACTTTAGGAGCTGGGCACGGTGACTCATGCCTGTAATCCTGGCACTTTGGGAGGCTGAGGTGGGATGATCACCTGAGGTCAGGAGTTTGAGACCAGCCTGGCCAACAGGGTGAAACCCCGTCTCTACTAAAAATACAAAAATTAGCCAGGTATGGTGGTGCATGCCTGTAATCCCAGCTTCTTGGGAGGCTGAGGCAGGAGAATCGCTTGAACCTGGGAAGCAGAGGTTGTAGTGAGCTGAGATCTTGCCATTGCACTCCAGCCTGGGCGACAAAGTGAGACTCCATCTCATAACAAATAAGCAGCAACAAAAACAAAAAGAAACTTTAAATATTTAAGGTTATTTATTTAAAGAAAAATATTTTGGCTTTTGCTTTATAATCTGGAGGTTGAAAGTCATGTATTCCTGATTAGCATCCGTTAAAAACCTTTTATTTGAAATGGCCTTTGGGGTTCTTTACTGTGTATCCTGCCAGTTGTCGGATATTTTTCCAAAATGGGCAAATGGTACCCTGTTGAATCCTCACCAGAATTCCCCTTTGTTCCGTTAGTGGGTGCTGCAGTCGTGCCAGCTGCCCATCTGTCTGCAGATGTATCACACTACAGAGTCACTTCACCTGGTATTTATCAATTAAACTCAAAAGAGTTGATGTGCATAGCCTGTCAGTGGTAGTGTCTCTCACCATTCTTTTTTTTTTTTGAGACGGAGTCTTTCTCCATCACCCAGGCTAGAGTGCAGTGACATGATCTCGGCTCACTACAACCTCTGCCTCCCGGATTCAAGCTATTCTCCTGCCTCAGCCTCCCGAGTAGCTGGGATTATAGGCGCCTGCCACCGCGCCTGGCTAAATTTTGTGTTTTTAGTAGAGATGGGGTTTCACCGTCTTGACCAGGCTGGTCTCAAACTCCTGACCTTGTGATCTGCCCACCTCAGCCTCCCAAAGTGCTGGGATTATAGGCGTGAGCCACTGCACCCGGCCTCTCTCACATTCTTATGCCTTTAAATAATTCTTATGCCTTTAAATAGTTGTAATATGTAATGTTAGAATGTGTCTACTAATCAAAATTAATTTCAGCCCAAATATCTTTTTCTAGTTGGATAGACTTCCAGTGATAGTTGGTTTTTCCCAGTAAATAATTTTCTCTAAATAGATCTTATTGAGGGGAGGGAGGAAGTATTTTTACTGATTTCTAAACTGTGTTTTCCTTTTTATTTTGCTTTTTCTTACCCTTTGTAGCAAAGATAAAATAAGTCATGCTGTTTCGTATACACCCCTCCTTCTCTTACTGACCATGTTTTGTATAACGCATGGATTGGGATGTGTGCATCTGTCTTTTAGAACCTAGGTAGGCACCTCCCCAGGTTCAAGACTCATCTTCATGTTATGAGGTATCAGAATACTCTTAGCATAGAAGATATTTATAGTAATTAAATGTATTTCTCTAAATACGGGGAAAGTACTTTGGAATATTATGTTTGAAAATATAACACACTGTGCTGTCGTTACTCATCACAATGAAAATTTCATTTTATTTCCACCTTGGGCCTTTTCTTGGTGGCATAACTGTTGAAGAAATATGTAAATGATGTTACAGCAAACAGACAAGGATGCACACAAGGCGTGTAGTGGATCCAGTATTAAATGATGAACCTCCAGCAGTCCAGCCAGGTGTGTTTTTGGTGTTGAGATACTGGCAGATGGTGATGGTGTCATCTGTGTACGCGAAGTGTGTTGTATTGATTAGAGGAAAGGATACTGGCATTAGAAGCCTTGTGTTCTGTTTCTGTTTCTGCCATCTCTTAGCTGTGCAGTCTTGGGCAAGTCAGTTAACTGCTCTGGGCATTAGTTCTGAGTCCTGTGGGTTATGGACTGGACAGAGCACAAAACAGTGCTTCGGACTATTTAGGAACATGAGCCCTGACGGATTTGATGAAACTTACTAAGCTTTTCCTTTGGAGCGTTCCCACGTGAACATGCATTTTAACGGTTGTGGAAATTCCTTCTTTACAGGGTACCACAGCTCCACTAAAATCACATGCTCTTTATATACATATGTGTGTGAGTATGTGTATGTATGCAAGATAGACTAAATAACAGTAATTTAACAGATATTTATTGAGCATTCATAGGCTCAATTCTGGACAATGTTCCCGTTGTGGAGCTTATATTTTAATGGAGGGAGACAGACTATAAACAGAATCAATAAGTAAATAAATCTAGTATGTTACATATTAAATGCTAAGGAGAAAAATACACCAGGGCAGGGATGTTGGGGTCCTGGGACTGTGCCCCCCAGTAGCAGTGAGGACTGCAGGAGGCCTTGGTGTTAGTTTCCCTGTTGGTAGGCACTTGGCTTTGCACCCTGAGCCAGATCGCCGCGCATCAGTTTTCAAGACTGTCCAGTGGAGTCCAGGTGCCCAGCAGAGTGAAAATGATAGATGTCGAAGGATTTTCATAATCCTTTCAGGTGGAGGGAGGATGAGATTCTCAACAGGGCTCTCGGAGATGACCTCGCTGGGAAGGCCCCATCTGATCCTTTGTTGCTTGAAGTTGACTTTCACAGGCAAACCTTCAGTAAACTGTTTACCAAAATTAGCACAGGCAAGAACAGAAGTGAGTTTCCTTTCCTGCTTCACTTTGAACTAAATTACTTCTAGAAAAAAAATGAAGGAGCCAGGAATCATAGCTTTGTAAAACTCTCAAGGTTTCCTAAGAAAGACTGGGTTATGTCTGTTGAATTGGGAAAGGGATCTTTTTTTCTGGCCTGTTTTAGATACTAAGTTATTTAAATCCATCATGCTTTTCAGTGATGGTCCATCTGATTTTTACCCTCTACTTTGTTTATTGGCATGCCTTGCTCTTATTTCTTCATTGATGTTTCTTCTTATATTCAGTGGACATTTATCCAGTTCCTATGTACAAAGCACTTTATATGCGTTTGGGAATACTTGTGTTAACAAAAAGACATCACTCCCCTCTAATAACTTATGCTCTATGGCATTGGAAGACTGATGTGTTATCAGTCTAGGAAGGAATGAGAGTTTTCAATACAGAAGCTGAAGTCTGAAATTTTAGGAGCACAGAGTGAGGGCGGTTTATTCCAGTCAGGTCAGCAGCATTGAAATATGAGATGTACCTTGAAAATGCACTGTGTTTTGATAGCTTAAACATGGCGTTGGGGGGTGTTGTAGTCCATAAGGCTTAGTGTGAATGATTTCCTCTCGGGCTGGAGGGTGGAGTGTTCTGAGGGATAAGGTGGAGGATGAGGCTAGAAAGCTCCAAGCCAGATCTTGGAGATTCTTGAGTGATCTGGTGTAGAGTTTGGTGCTGGCTGTGGATCCGGAGAAACGGTTTCACTTTTCAGTTCCTGTCGTGGCTGTCATCTAAGCTGGAGTTTGTCTGTCTGACTTCCTCCGTTCATTTTTCTTCAAGCTATGGCCATTGATTTACTTCTCTAAGTCTTTGATTTTGTTCATTCTCACTCTTCCATATAACCTCGTTATTTATCTTTCCATTAATAGGACCACAGCGGTCACTTCTAACTTTCTATCAGCTGAATTAATTTAGTAATAGACGTTGAAAATGCCAGTTTGTGTTCAAATCATTTTGATGAACTATATTAATTGCCTTTGGAAGCTCTGCCACTATTTTATACTAGCATTATATGTAACTCTAAAGAATTAACCTTTGGCTCCCGCCTTTTTTTTCTTTTAGGTTTTTAACAATCATTTTTTTCAAGTGACTATTGACGACCTAAGACCTGAACCAAGTAGACTGTCGATGCTCTGCCATGCAGATTCTTTGGGGATTTTGCCAGTACAATGGTGCCTTAAAAATGGAGTCAGCCTCACTCCTCCCAAAGGTTTGTATTCTGTGAAGGTGTGCAGGGTCTGGCGATTCAGGAGGGTGTCTTACTGTCATTGAAGTCACGCCTGCGTTAATCTGGGGAGGCTGGTTGTGTAAAGGGTTTTGATGTGGTAGAAATAGGGCGCTCTTCATCAGCTTGACGTAGGTGTCAGTTACAGCTCCATCCCTTGGCGAGGCAAGCGGCCTTGGGCTTCTCCCTTCTGTCCACAGGAGTTTCCCCATCCGTTACCGCATTCTTGGCAGATGTGCTACTGTTGTGTAGACATAGAGGGTGCAGCATTGCTAAGTGATTGAGCCCAAAGACTTGAAAGTGTATGAGAAGTGGCTTTACAAATGTAACACAATGTTGGTGAAGCATTTCTTTAGCGTTTTCATTTCCAATGAGCTAAGCTTTCCCCAGAGTCAATTTGCTTTCAGATGTCCAAAAATTAGATGGTATAATACTTTAAAATAATTACACTGGGAGCCAGGATGCATTAAAATAATTTTAAATTGGGATTCAAGAACCACATTGTTAGTGAGTGCCACTCTTAAGAGTTTACCAGTGTGGTTTGTGGTCCCCTGTAGGCCTAAGATTTATTCAGGAAGAAAGCAGTAAGATGAGAGGTGAGACTGAGAGAAGAATAATAAAGGTATAGTAAGAAGAAGAAAATTGGAAAAAGATGAGAAAAGTAAACTTATCGGGGAGGATTTTAACAGACAACCTTAAATAATAAGGGGTTTTGTACTAACCTTTCCAGATCTCTAGGGATTGCATTGCTTGGGACATTAACCCTACTGGGAGAATCATGCGGTTCCCACAGGTTAAGTCCCATCTTGCCTGGTGGCCTCGCCACTCTGTTTACATCATTTAATGGTGCCTGCCTGCTTACCTTTACTGTGACTGTACTCTGCTGGGCTTTTATCTTCATTTTTTCCCAGTATTTGTCCTTACGGAGGAGATGCTTTTGAATATTTCCATTTCAGCTTTTGACTCTTTGGGTTAAAGTTGTGCAGTCATGGAGTTCGGCCTAATAGTAGATGGTAAACTTACACAGAACACAGTTTACCAGTCACTGTTTTTAATGCCTCATCCATTCACTCCTCAAAGTGAACTATGAAGAATCGAAGTCACAGAGAGTTTATATAACTTGCCCAGGGTCGCTCGGATCGTAGGTCTCCAGGCAGAGCTTGGGTCCTGGGACTGTGTCCCCTGGTTGCGGTGAGGACTCCAGGAGGCCTCGTATTTGTCTCTCTGTTGGTACACACTGGCTTTGCACCCTGAGCCACATCACTGCTTCAGTTTTCAAGACTGTCCAGTGGAGACACCTGTGGGAGTCTCCAGGTGCCAGCAGAGTTAAAATGATAAAAGTCGAAGGATTCTCATCCCTTTAATATGGCCTTGCAGGAGTCATATTATCAATGACCTATTGGTAGTATGTGGGAAGTCCTTCGCTGCTGTGGAATTAGCCATAGGTCCTGTAGAGTTTGAACACCCTGTGGGCCATCTTCCTTTGCTTCTTTTGGACTTTTCTCATGGAAGCATGTGTGGGGAATGGGTCCTGTGTCCTTATCATAGGAAGAATTTTTCTAGATATGTAAATGCTACCTGGTTAGACTTTGCTCATTCCTTGATAGTATTAGAATCTATTGTATTTAAGAATTTTGAAAAAATGGTTGGCTGGCCGGGCGTGGTGGCTCAAGCCTGTAATCCCAGCACTTTGGGAGGCCGAGGCAGGTGGATCACGAGGTCAGGAGATCGAGACCATCCTGGCTAACACGGTGAAACCCCGTCTCTACTAAAAATACAAAAAATTAGCCGGGCGTGTTGGCGGGTGCCTGTAGTCCCAGCTACTCGGAGAGGCTGAGGCAGGAGAATGGCGTGAACCCGGGAGGCGGAGCTTGCAGTGAGCTGAGATCGCGCCACTGCACTCCAGCCTGGGGGACAGAGCGAGACTCCGTCTCAAAAAAAAAAAAAAAATGGTTGGCTATTTCCTCATTGAGTGAAAAAAAGGAAAAGTATTTATATCAGCATTTTGGCTGCTTGATCACTCCATTATGGCAGAGGTTTCATAGTTGTCAATGTTCTCAGAATTTTAAAATACATTTTCTATGAATTACATAAAAAGATCGTTGACATAGCTTAGAAGTTCACCAGGAAAATGGATGTGCCTATTTGGATACTTGAGTTTTATGATATTAAGAAAATTGTTTTACATTAATGTAACTGAACTGTTAACCATTCAATGAAAGGACTGTACAAAGATATAAAATTAAATATTTTTATATTTATAGCTTTTTATACCTAGTATTTAGTTATGATGATCATTTCTTCTCTTTTGTCCAAATGTTTGTGACATTTGGTGAGGTGAAATTATCTTCATGCATTCTTCCAAACCATTCCTTTCTCCTGTTGAAAGTGAAATTTTCTTTTTCAAAAACTCAAAAGAATATTTCTTCATGGATATTATGTACAAATACGTACTACATATCAGCAGAATACTGAGTAATGGTGGCTAGTACCTTCCAATAAGAAACTATAACTCTTTTTCAACCATTAAAGCATTCAAGAAGTGGTAAGTATCATTAGTTCAGTGTACTAGTCTGTTTTCATGCTGCTGATAAAGACATACCTGATACTGGGTAATTTATACAGGAGAAGGGGTTTAATGGACTTACAGTTCCACATGGCTGGGTTAACCTCCTATTCATGGTGGAAGGCAATGAGGTGCAGGTCACGTCTTACATGGATGGCAGCATGCAAAGAGAGGGCTTGTGCAGGGAAACTCCTGTTTTTAAAACCATCAGATCTTGTGAGACTTATTCACTATTATGAGAACAGCACAGGAAAGACCTGCCCCCATGATTCAATCACCTCCCACCAGGTTCCTCCCATGACATGTGGGAATTGTGGGAGTTACAATTCAAGATGAGATTTGGGTGAGGACACAGCCAAACCATATCATTCAAGAATGTGGTAAATATCATTAGTTCAGGAATGTTTTCTTGAAATAGTAGAATTTTTACTGGTAAACCAGTAAGAAAAAGACCAGCAACTTACAGGAATGTGGACAAGGAATAACCTCAGAAGAGCACACAATACCAGAAGCTCAGCGACTCTTGGGCAAACTTATAATAAGAGAAACACAGATGAAGAAGAATCCTATTGAAGTGGCATCTGCTTATCAGATGAGATAGAAATCCAAAGGAGAAGGAACAGGAGAACCTCAGCTTAGTGAGACGGTGGAGGATAAAGATTCTCAGACATTGCCGTTGAGAGTGCAGGAAGGTGCAAGCTGTGTGGAAGGCAGTTTGGTGGATTTTGCTAAACTTTTATTTTCCCACTGACTCAGTAATTCCACTTCTGGAAATTTCCCCTTAAGTTATAATGTAGAGATCATCTGCATAAAAGTTTCTTTTTTTGCAGCATTATTTATAATAGCAAAAGAGTGGAAAAATTCAAGTACTTATCAGTAGGATATTGGTTAAATAGACTTTGGAGATCCTTCTAATGAGATCTGTGCCATTGTTGAAAAGAATGAGGGACGTCTCTATGAACTGATGTGGAAGGCTGTCTGAGATACACTGTGAGTGATACAGTAGGTATCGTATGACACTTTCTATGTTAGAGAAGAGGCAAAACAGTACATATTAGTGTTTGCTCATATTTCTGTAGTTACATAAGAAACTAATGAGAATAATTATTAGTGTTTTTCGGGTATGGGGGAGAGCGGTGGGAAATGTGGCATAAGGGATGAAGGTAGACATGACGTGTAATAATACTATTTTTATCTTTTTTTCTTTTCTATCTAAATAAATGTATTACCTATTAAAAATAAACATATTATTAAAAATGGAGGGTTTTTATAACTGCAAGGGATCCTAAAGATGATTTCATCAACCTTACTTATTTTATATCTAGAGAAATTGAGGCTCAGTTGTGTTAATTGACTTTTCAAATCCTGGTACAGGGGTGTTGGGTTAAAAACCCCAGACTTAAGATACAAAATCTAATGCTTTTTCTACACAACCATATCCACACTTCACTGCTGTTCTGTCTTGCTGATGTTTTGTAGTGTTCATCCTTCTTAGTAATTCTAGAGAGTTTAGGGGACCTAAAGCAACCTAATTCATGTCAGTGGACCATGGCTTTACATGATTCATACATGGTCAATATGTCAAAGCAGTCAGAGAATTACAATTTTAGGGAATAATTTTACAAGGGTCTGTGGTTAAAAGACAGTCATGGCTTCATTCGTTGACTCCCTTACAATCTTGTGAGAGTGCAATATATTTATTTTTGTAATTAAACTGAATGAGCATTTAGAGGAGGAGGTGGTGGTGGTGATTGTGGTAGTGGTATTTTACGGTTTCCTTTTGAGGTGGTTGGTTTCACATCTTACATCTCAACACCGGGATTAAGAGTCATGTTGTAGAGATGTTTCAAAGACCATTCTTCACTTTACAAATGTATGCAAGTCGAACCTTTTTTAAAAATAAAAGGTTGTTGTGTCTAAATTAAATTCTTAGGGTGACACGTAGAATATGTGGGATTTATTATACATATTGCCAAGTGATTTCAGATGTTTTCATGTGTGTATGTTTCCCATGAATGTATTGTGTTGTCTGGATTTCTGTTAAAAACATGGATGCTGCCTACAATTACAGTGTGTTGCTCAGCTTCAAAAAGAGGTTGGGAAGCAGCTGTTGAAAGACTTCTGGTGGTGTAGGAGAAATATATGCAAATAACACAGATATTTTATTATACTGTTTTGACTCTGTTCCTACTTAAAAAAAAAATTGTCCTCACACCTTAGAGACAAGTGAGCTAGAGTGGATAGGAGTTTTTCAGTGTGGCTTTCTGTGTAATAAGGATTTTCCTGGTAAGCAAAAGTTAGAACGTTGGAGATTTTACTCAATTAGTTTAAACCCAATAAACAGCAAGTCAGTTTCTTAGGCACGATGAAAAGTGATCAACAAGTAAGTAGATCACCTAAGCAAAAATGTGTATAGGTTATCAACCATGACTTGCTATTTTAAAATTATTTCATTAACCTTTCTTGTGTAACATCAAAGATTAATTGTATAATTAGTGGAGGAAAAGTTCCACCCAGGAACTTTTGTAGAAAATGTTCAGCCTTTAAATTTCTGCTGTAAAAGGTGTGAGCAAAGGCTGAAGTAATTGGCTTACGTTAGCACTTTGATTTGTCTCTGTTTGGCTGACCATTTAATAGACACATAAACCATTAACACAATTTAGGAAGTAAAGGTGTATTTTAATTATTATTGAGACACAAAGTAAGTGGTATTCTCTTTTCCTAAAGAAAAACCTCAGACACTGACTGATGAGCTTAATCCGTTTTGTCACTCACATTTCAGACATACCAAAGGGGGCAGAAAATAACATAGACACTCATGGCCCTACCACCTTGCTTCAACAGATGCTCTCATTCTGCCTTGTTTGTTTCATGTTTTTCAACAATGAAATATGAAACATGAAAGCATTATGGATATAATGAAGACCAAGTCATCCTTAAGCCTTCTGTTTCTCATGCCCCATACCTCACCTATCAGGGAGTCCTGTCCACATTTTCAGAATCCCACTGCTTCTCCTCACCACCACCTGGCCCAGGCCACTAGTGAGTCTCACCTGGTTCCTGCAGCAGCCCCTTGTTTAACTCAGGGGACTCTCAACACTGCAGTCAGATCCATTGTGTTAGAACATAAACCATGGGTCCCTCTGCTTGGACTGTCCAGTGCCTTCCACCCCCCAACCAGTGTCCAAGTCAAGACTGTGGCAACAGCCTACAGCACAGAGCCGTGCTGACTTCCACTGCCCTGTCCAGCCTCATCTCCCGACTCCCCGCTCAGTCTGTCCCAGTCATTCTCATCTCCTTGATGTGGCACCTGCTGTTCCCTCTGAGCAGACGCCCGTCACCTGACTCAGTCCTGACTCAAGTGCTACCTGCTTGAAGTCATCTTTCTGGGCTTCCCTGTTCAATCTCAATAGCAAACAACCACTCCCAACATTTGCATCTCCTTCCCTGCAGTATGTCACAGACCTTATCATGTAATACACAAATAAGTCATATATACTTCCCTTGTTTGTCTTGTTTTTCATTCATCTCCCCCACTAAAATGAAAGATCCACAACATCGGGAGTGTTTGTCAATCACTCGCTAGTCATCCTCAGTAGCTGGAATAGTGGGTGGCACTTGGTAGGTATTTGTTGAATGAATTGAAGCTCTGTCCGCATTCTCTCCCACCCCTAGCCCTTCACCCCTCATCCTCCACAAGATGAGCTCCCTCCTAAAGATTACATGCTTTTATGACATGACTGCATAGGCTTCTTTGTTTATGCCTTACCAGTATCATTGTTTTTATTACCGTCAAATTAAAATAGACCTTATTTGACTATATACATATATAATACGCTATGCATATCTTTATGTAACTTTTTAATGTATTAACATTTTATCAGATTTTTTTCCATGTTGGGGCATGTAGATTGTTTATTCATTTTGCTTGCTTTATGAATATACTGTAGTATTTGAAAATTCCATTTTCTATTGGTGAACATTGAAGGGATTTCCAGGTTTCCCTATTGCAAGTGATCCCCAAATGTACATCCAATGTCCCCAAGTGTAAGAGGTGCTTTCAAGGGATATTCCTAAATGTGGAATTGCTGGAATTCCGTAGATAGTACCAAATGGTCTCCACATTGTGTCAGTTTACATTTCTAACATGGTGTTTGAGCATTCCCATTTTGTGTCACCCTCCCTGTTTTGTGGTATTCCCAGGGTTAAGCATGGCCCCTCTGAGGGGAGTGAAGTGGATCTCCTTGTTTCACTGAGGTGGTCCAGATCACTAGGATGGTTGCGCACTGCATCCTACCCTTATTGGCCATTTGTGGTTTTCTTCAGCCCATTTTCTTTTGATCATAGAAGTAGTTTATATATTCTAACACGAATTCTTTCTCAGCAATGTGCTTCACACATATAATAACCTAGTCTGGCTTGTTTCTTTGCTTTTTAATTTTTTTTAATGCATATTGAAGTAGTAAATTGTAATGTAGTCAAAACAGCCATCTTTTCCTGTATGCATTGTTTATATATCTTTAGAATTCCTTCCTACTGATGTGTTTTCTTTAAAACTCTTGCAGTTTTACTTTTCCATGTTTGGCTCTGTAACCTACTTGAAATTGATTTTTGTATTGGCATGAGGAAGGAAAACGATCTTATTTTTCTTGCTTGAATTGAATTGAAGTTTTTCATTTCCCCACTTGTCTCTGCATCATTTGTTGAATGGTCTGCTCTTTCCTGTTTGATTTATAATGCCACCACTGTCATGGATCCATCCCTTTGGGGGTGTGACTCTTAACCCTGTTCTTTGTTATTCTGCCTCTTCAGTCTGTTTGTATAGCCCTGAACAAATTGTTATTACTTTATAATAATATAGTCTTGATATCTATTAGTTGAGTCACTTTTTTCTTATTTTTGTTCAAAATTTCTTGGTTATTTTTGGCAGGTCATTCTTGTACATTAATTTTAGCATTGGTTTGTAAGGTTCTATAAAAAGTCCCATTGGATTTCGGCATTGGGTTGAATTTACAGATTTAGAAAAATTGATATTTTCTTATATTATCTTTTTATAGCTTGCAATCTTTTCTTGGAATATTTCCTAGGTACCTTATCCTTCTGCTTGCTCTGGTGAATGGGATTTCTTTTCATTTCTTATTGGCTGTCAGCTGGTATAAGAGAATACCACTAATTTTGTATATTTATGTCATATCTAGCTACCTTTCTAAACTGTCTCAAAAACAGTTTGTGTAAGATATGACTTATGTGATACTTGACAGTTTGGGAAAACTGTCTTATAAACCTATCTGGAGCTGTTGATGTTGTTGGTGTTTTATTGAATGTGAATTTATTTCCTTTAGTGGATATAAGTTTAGTCAGGTTGACCATTTGTGAGATAGTTTTGGTAATGTACATGTTTTTTACAGTATTGTCTGTTTTAGCTGTATTTTCAGATTTGTTGTCACATAATTTGGTCAGGTGAAGTTTATTTATTGAAGTATTCAGATATTCTATATCCTCACTGTATTTTTATCTGTTGTTCTGTAAATTTCCAAATGGTACTTTAAAATATCATTTTGAGATTGAGGATTTGTTAGCTTCTCTTTGTTTTGTGATGGATATGTTTGTGCAGGGTGTGTATGTGGGGTGTATGTGTGTGTAATGTGATGTGTATGTGTGGTAAGTCTGTAGTATGTGTCTGTATGTGTGTGCTGTGTGGTGTGTGTGTGGGGGGGTATGTAGTGTGTGGTGTGAGTGTGTGCGTTTGAAGTTGTGTTAAGGTGTTCAGATTCAGGATTATTAGACTGGCAGAAGCGCTCTTTTTTCCTGATAAGGTATTTTGCGTTAATTTCTCTGGTCCTCCCTCAAGTTGGTTAGTTTCCTTATGTGGTTTGTGATTGTTGATTGTGAATTAATTTCAGTGGTGGTTGTTATTTATGTAGCAGTTCCATGTGCCCTGGGTTGAAGTCATCTCTTCAATCTGTATTTATGTGTTACTGTCTCTATCCATCCACTAGGAAATAAACTTTATAGGGTCAAGGGTATTTTTTTAATCTCTTTTGTTTACTGCTGCATCCCCAGCACCAAAAACAATGTCTGGTCCACGAGGGTGTCCCTGATTATTCAAGGAATGAGTGGCTGAATTTGATATTAATTTCTCAGTCTGTGTCCCACGGAATTGGAAAGCTGGACCCCACGTTCGTGTGTGCCACTGGCCTGGGGAAGTGCATGATCTTTTTTCTTCTTCAGAACCCCAGGTAGGTAGCCATCTCTGCTGCCTCTCTGATCCAGTCAGCTTAGTTTTTATGGTTCTATTTTCATAGACTGGGCTGCTGCCTGGGGCCAGCCGTAGATAGTAGCCCCCCCCCAGTCCTCCTGCTCATCTCCCTTGAACCAGGCTGTCGTCTGCCCTCTGTGAGCTGCTCACTGCTCAGCTCTGGCTTTCAGGGCTCTTTCAGGTTTTTTTTTTTTTTTTTTTTTTGGTGTCTGGAGATTTTCTTCTCTTTTGACTTGGGCTATGTAATTTTTCAAAATTGTATTTCATCTGATATCTGTAGGGAGACTGTCAGATCATCCCGCCCGGCTACTGGACTTGGAAGCAAGTCTCATTTCTAGCTTTCTGATTCATTCTTGAGCAAAACGGTCACTTTTGACTGAAAAGAGTTGGGATAGTAAAACTCTCTAGGTCATTTTTAATATCTGAAAATACTTCTGATTGTTGAAAACTAAGAACCTTTTATGTTTATCCTTAAATTCACTTCATTCTTCAGGATCCGTAAGATATTTTTGCCATTGACAGCTGATATTTATATGATGTTAGACCCCATCCTGGGCACATACCTGTGTCCCGTAACATTGTGTTTATAATTCAAAATAACATGTAGAACATTCCCTCAGCAGAGAAGTATATTAAGTGTCATACCATAACCAAGATTAAATACTTCTCAACATAATGTTTTAAAAGATAAGGAAGGTGGTATGGCTAGTGCTTATATTATTGTCTTATTTGTTTATCTTCCTTATTTTCTGTTTTTTTTTTTTTCCTGCGCTGTTCCATGAACATAAAAACACAGAGTAATTCAATTGGGAATTAATGAAAATGTCACTTTTAAAGACCAGCATCAAGGAAGGCTTAAAATTGAACATCACCCAAGAATGTGGAGGTAGCTAGAAGATTTCAAGAGGGAGGTTGTAGTTTTTTTAGCAAACAGCATCAACAAGAACAAATGCTTTAGTCAGTCGCTGATGTTTCCTGTCCTGCCTGTAAGCCTGCAATGTACAGAAACTCCTTTGTGAAACAGATGGAGGCAATGTTGAGAAAGTTGTTTTCTGGAATAGACAGACTGGCTCCCAGGACTGGTTCTGCCAGCTGAGGTCTGTGCAATCTTGCCTCCCTGCCTGGGCCGTGGGACATTCATCCCCTGAAGGGATGCCACAGAGCCCCTGGCTTTAGTGGGTGTTCAAGGAATGTTGGTTGCCTCAAAAACAATAAAAACTTGGGCTTGAAAGGAGAAAGATCAGCTTTCAATCGGAAGAGTAAGGCATTGCAAAAATGCCCCAAAGTGCTGCTCTGTGAGTTGTGAAACTTTCTGGGAAAGGACTGAGAACCTGTTCTTAGAACTGAAGTTCTGTTGTATCAACATTTATGCACATATCTGGGTCCTGGTATTTGCTGACTTTGAAGATGATTGTATCACTTTTCCTTTCCAAGGGAGGTGGAACTGAAAACTAAATCAGCTTGCTATTTACGCATGCTCTTCTAACATTTAATAGAGTAAACATTCTCTGGGGTGAGGAAGATCGCCCTGTGGAGCTGTTTGCTCTGCAGTAGTGAGATCTTCAGAGCCTTCTTGCCTCACTCTCTGAGTGCCCCTCCATCCTTGCTTTTACCTCACTGTGTTATCAGTGTCAGGCTGTGTGTCTGTTACTCCCAGTTGCTGGAGCCTGAGGATTTTGACATGTTACCAAATTGACATCTACAGTGGTTTTTTAAAGTTCCACTCCCACCACAAACACATCAAAGTGCCTGCTTCCTAACAGCCTTTAGAATGGTGGATTCTTAGTGTTGTTTTTCATTTTGCCAGCCAGGTAGATGGCAAACATGGTATTCCTTTGCTATTTTTGTTTTTTATTAAGATTGTATATGTTTTTTTCATAGCCACCCAGGATAGAAGAGGAGTTTTTATTCCTGCATATCTCTTTTGTTAGAGAATTTTTTTCTGTAAACCCTTCTCCTACCCGTCTTAAGCCTCCTGAAAAGGGCATATGGCTACCATGAGCATCTCAAGATGGTCCTGATTCACTTCCTCTAGGAACTGGATAAAGTCAGGATTCTACTGGTAAAGCTGGAGGAAGGCTGAGGGGAGGCAGTCTTGGTGTATTTCATGTGCTGAGTGGACTCTGGATTGATCAACCAATGCCTTACTTACCATTTAAAATAGGGCAAAGATTCTGTGTTTTCAAATAATTTTTTATTATTGAAATAATTTAGTGATCATTATTGAAAACTTGGAAAAATACAAAGAGGTCAAAGAAGAAAATAGCCAAGAGTCCTACCACCCAACAATTATTGTAATATTTATTATTAAGGTTTTTGTACATTTTCTCTGGTCTTCGTCTTTGCATATTTTATATAAATCTAATAATTCTGTATATGTTTATAGCAGTCTTTTCATCTAAAGCCATAGCAGTTATTTTTTTTATGAATTTTTTAAAACTACATTCAGTTTCATGCCTGTGTGGCATTCCACAGACTTGGAGAAGTCTCATCTCATTTTCTATTACTGCACAGAAGGTTATTTCATTTTTTTCCCTCCACTGTTACCATTCATAATGCCGTAAGTGTCTTCATGTATAACACCTTTTTCAGTTTTTAGGGTCATTTTTATGGGATAAGTTCCCAGAAGTGAAATGGTTGTGTCAAAGGGTAGGAGTTTTTTTTAATGCCAAATAGTTTTTCCAAAGAATTGTCCACTTACACTGCCAATAATGATGTGTGCACATAGAGCTGTTTTATGTCAATTAATTTGTATCCGAGGGAAATGGGTCATCAACCTCTTCCCTTTTGGACCTGTAAGGGTTGAAACTTCATTCAGAATAAACACTAATAAAAGCTTAAATAAATCTAATGGTTGTGGTTCAACAGTCTCTCAGGGAAGCTTGCTGCAAACTTTAATTGCCTAAGGGGTTTTATTTCCTTTCATTTTCTTCTACCCTCTGCTATTTTCCTCCCTCCCTCTAGGTTTAAAATGTGTTTTCCTGGCCACAGTTAAGCCTTAGTACTTCTTGTTCTGTCTTTGTTGATTAATGAGTATAATTGACCCTGTCATCTCTATTATACCATCCACAGCAATTTGTTTTTATGTCGCAGTTATTTTCTGAGCTGTCACAAAACTGCCTTACAAAGAGAGCTCATTATCAGCCCAAAGGAAAAGAATTTGAAATGATGAAGTGAGTAAAGGTCCCGAAGAGGAGGAGGAGGAGGAAGGGACGGAGGAGTCTAAGCTGTTGGAATGTCAAGGAAATGAACATGTTCTAGGGACAGAATAATTAACTGTTGCTTAGAACATAGCCAGCAAGACTTGATTTTATCTAGAAATCATCAGATTAGAAATGGCTCTCCGTAGACAGAGTGTGGAGGACTGGGTGAATAGATAGAAGGCTTGAATGTAGGTCCAAGAAAACACGGGCATGACATTTTATAGAATGGGTTGAAGCTCATTAGAAGTTAGTTATAGAAAGCCCAGCTTAACGTCTTTGTGCGGGGAATAGCGGTGACTTCCAGGTTGGAAAGTTTTATCTGAACATATATGGACCATAAAGATTACCCACATGCCAGACTGTGTCAGAAAATGCTTTGCTATTTTTCTAGATAGTTTTCTCTCATTTCCCTCCTCCCCACCCCAGGGATCTCATCTAGTTTTCTTCACTCTCGAAATTAACTCAGGAAATAGCAGAGGTCCAGGAAGAGTTAGTGGAACAGAAGGAGATCTTGACTTTAACAAAGTCCATCTTCCAAAACCCCAGACAGATGGGATCATTGTGTTACAGAGATGTGTCTTCACGGATGGAGTCGTGAGGTCTTCTTAGAGGAATGCCTTGTTAGGTAACTGCTCGTCATCCAGCCACGTTACACTTTTCTTTTAGGAGCAGAGAAGGGAATTAACCATGGAGAGCTGGGGGAAAAAAATCCTTAGTAGCAACAGTAAAATAATTAGTAATGGTGGCTCTGAATCATAGAATGCGGCAGCAGAGGGATCTAAAAGCTTTTCTCTTTATTTATTTTATTTATTTTTATTTCGTGTTTTGAGAGACAGAGTCTTGCTCTGTTGCCCAGGCTGGAGTGCAGTGGTGTGATGCTGGCTCACAGCAACCTCCGCCTCCGAGTTCAAGCAATTCTCCTGCCTCAGCCTCCTGAGTAGCTGGGATTACAGGCACGCACCACCACTCCTGCCTAATTTTTGTATTTGTGGTAGAGACTAGTTTTCACGGTGTTGGTCAGGCTGTTCTCAAACTCCTGACCTCATGATCTGCCTGCCTCAGCCTCCCAAAGTGCTGGGATTATGGGTGTGAGCCACCGTGCCCAGCCACTTTTCTTTTTATTTTGTGTATTTGTAGATGAGGAAAGTGGGGCACAGAAGATTTAATCTACTTTTTCCTGGCTCCCTCCCATTACTGGGAGAACTGGGTCTTAAACCCAGATACCCTCTTCTCCAGTTCCAGGCCCTTTGTCCTGTTAGGAAACTTCTCCGTTTGACGTGTCTTGAGGCAAATTCTTCTACAGTAATATGAGGCTTTGATCCAGGCAGCTCCAGAGAAACTACGCTCAAAGTGGAGGGTTTTCTTAATTGTAGAGAAACTCACATTACATTACCTTGTTTGTGAGATGTGTTCTGTTGTGTTCAAAAAGGTTCAGAAGAAAGTCGGCTTTGGTCCTGTCCAGAAACCTTTGATACAGGAGCCATTTAGCTGGAAGGGAGCTTTAGAGAGAAGGGCAGGAGAAAGGGCAGGTGGAAGAACTCCAAGAACCTCTTTGAAAGTGGCTGGAAAGGATTTTCAGCCTTTATAGAATGAAACAGCTGTCTTAAGAAAGAAGGGGACCTGCCACTGATGGTCAGCAGGATATGGGAAGGTCACGGGTCAGTCTCTGGGACCCAAGAAGCATAGCTGTTTTTTTGCTTAACTGTCACCCTCCCATCTTAAAAAAAAAAAAAAAAAAAATATATATATATATATATATAGGGCTGGGCGGGGTGGCTTATGTCTGTAATCCCAGCACAGCACTTTGGGATGCTGAGGTGGGCGGATCACAAGATCAGGAGTTCGAGACCAGCCCGGCCAATATGGTGCAACCTCGTATCTATGAAAAATATAAAAATTAGTCAGGCGTGGTGGCGGGCACCAGTAGTCCCAGCTACTCAGGAGGCTGAGGCAGGAGAATTGCTTGAACCCAGGAGGCAGAGGTTGCAGTGAGCCGAGATCGTGCCACTGCACTCCAGCCTGGGCAATAGAGCGAGACTCCGTCTCAAAAAACAGAAACAACAAAAAATAGGATATATTGAGCTTGCTTAATGAAAATAACTTGTATTTTTTGCTTGGGAATACAAGTAGAGGCAACCAGTATCTTCAGTATCTTGAGTTTCTTTCTTTTTTTTTGAGATGGAGTCTTGCTCTGTCTCCCAGGCTGGAGTGCAGTGGGGAGATCTCGGCTCACTGCAACCTCTGCCTCACGGGTTCAAGCAATTATCTGCCATAGCCTCCTGAGTAGCTGGGATTACAAGCACCCACCACCACGCCCGGCTAATTTTTGTATTTTTAGTAGAAAAGAGGTTTCACCATCTTGGCCAGGCTGGTCTTGAACTCCCGACCTCGTGATCCACCCGCCTTGGCCTCCCAAAGTGCTGGGATTACAGGCGTGAGCCACCGGGCCCAGCCTGTCTTGAGTTTCTTTAATAGAATTTCCGTAGTCCCTCTGCATCTGATTTAGTAACTAAAAGTCCTTATGATAAGTGAATTTGCACTCATAGAATCTGTGACAATATGGGGAAAAGAAACTGGGAGATTTGGATAAAAAACATAAGAAATCTCTTAGAGATTTATTTCACGTAGATTTCCACCAACAGAGAGCACTGTCAATGAAGATACTAGGGGCATGTACACACTTCAGTGAGTCACAGTTGGACTGGTTTTCCTTTGCTTGTTTACAGGAAGGTTTTGACACCTCACTCCTTTTTCCTTGCCTGTCCATTGGTTTGATTTTGTGCCGATGAGACTCCCATTAAGAGGCATTTTCCTCCCTGGGTTATGCCCTTCTTAGGTGTAATTCAGGCCTCTTTTCTCTAACCTCTTCTCCTGTCTTGCCATGGCCATGATGGACATTTATATAGTTGCATCTTCCCCCCAAAAACGAAGTGAATATAAAGAGAGAAAGAAAGAAAGAAGGAAAGAAGCCACTTTAGTAGGATCTGTATTTGGTTACATTCAGTGTATACGAAGAGTTGTTGTTCAGATGCCTGTCTCAGTGTATCCAAACTGCCCCCAGAGCTTTGCAGCAGAGACCTGCCTCCTGCAATTCTCATGTTCCTTCAACCTCAGCAGGTCAGTTCCAGGGCAACATTTGCCTTCCTTCCCTCATTTCTCTGGGAGCTTTTCTCTCCAAACCCTCTACTCTTTGTTGCCCTCTTCTCTACCTTCTGTTACTTTTTAAAAAGTTGTCCCTGGTACTGTTTTTTTTTTGTTTTTTGTTTTTTTTATTTCCCAGTAAAATCTCATGTTTTCCATAAAGACACGGAAAAGTAAGCTCCCACGAACTCAGGCTACCTATGAAGGGAGATGTCATTGTCTATTTCTGCACAGTGAGTGGTGAGAGTGTGTTTTATGTCATATCCTGGCTCAGCTCTTCCCCCTTATGGCAAATCCCCCCACCGGCTGGTGCCGCCATAGGTAAGTTCCACCCCTCCTCACCTGGCTTCAGATAGCGTGTTATAGTAACGATGGTTTACCTGTGTTTAGTACTTGAATTTTTCCAAAATATTTCATCTGAGCTTATGGAATCTGAAGTGCTGTTAGGCATCAGAGGACATTATCTTTTGGGGGCCTAAACTTTCCCCCCTTCTGATTTTGCTCATCTGTCTGGGAGTTTGCTTAATGTCCGCTGTTTTGTCTGTGTTTTGTCATTCCCAGGTCACTCTGGCCAGGACTTCGACTGGGCAGATTATCACAAGCAGCACGGGGCGCAGGAAGCCCCTCCCTTCTGCTTCCGAAATGTAAGAAGCTTCTCTCTTACCTAATTTTTAAAAATCATAGATTTTGTCTACCATAAGTTTTATAACTTGCTTTTTATTGATGAAGCACAGTTGGAGTATTACCATGCACTGGAGAACTACAAAATGTCTGTAGTTTTTGGAAAGCTCTGCTTTCAGGTTGTATATTTGCTGGGGTGATGCTGGTCTGTGCCAACAAATTGACTAATAAATGCACAGTGGCTGGAACATGCTAAAAGGTCATGGCCAAGTCTCGCTTATGGAAGAGCCCAGGGTCTTCCTGATTAGTAGGTGGTTCTCATCATGGTGAGTAACCTAGCCAGCAGAAGGAAAAGAAATGAAGGAGAAGGTATCGCTACTTCTAAATGCTGCAGCCTGGTAGCAGTGTGTGTTACTGCTGTTTACTTTCCACTGGTGGGAGCTCTTTGCTTGGCTGCACCATGTCACAGGTGAGGCCAGTAGGTGGGTCCTGCCTGGGCTTGCTGCCCAGCTGTGATTCTGGACTCTGGAGCAAAGAGGACATATTTTGGTGGACGGCTGGCCATCTGTTCCCCTGTTAGAGGAACACTTGCCATGTAGCGTCTTATCCACGAGCCCATTGATAGGAGAGTCTTTGCTTCTGAGGCCTAGTCTTAAAATACGGTCTTACTTATTTTGATGGCGTTAGTACTTTCTTTGATGTCCAGTAAGATGCTAGTGACTTCTGTGCTTTGCTTACTTTAAGCTACTACCTGGTTCATATAGAGCTTATTGGAACATAGTAATAGGATTTTTGTGACACATAAAGTGGCAATGAGTGTGTGTGTGTGCACGCACATATGTGTACTTAGGGAGTTATAGGAGGTCGTTTTATAAACTGCAGTCATGCATTGCTTAATGATGGGGCTATGTTCTGAGAAATGCATCATCAGGCTGCTTCATTGTTGTGTGAATGTCATAGTGTGTACCTTGTACCTACACAGGCCTAGATGGTATAGCCTATACTACATACAGCTTTGAGATTCATCCATGGCCTGGATGGTATAGCTTATACCACATAGCCTAGGTTATGTGGTACAACCATATAATTATATGGGACCACCATTGTATACGCAGTTCATCGTTGGCTGAAACGTCACGATGCAGTACATGACTGTAGTTTACAAAGTTATCAATAATTCTTCAACCCTAGGAACTATGAGTAGAGATATCAATTATCTCTGTTTTAAGAATTAGGCTTAAATGTATAGTCTACTGTGTTCAACGTGCTTTTAGTTAGGAAAGTTAATTTATGTTAAGACAAAAAGATTATAGTCTCCTCTTAATTGAGATCTGTAAAAACAGTGCAAAGCACTTGCCGGTCAGAGATTTGTTTGCTGAGCGTGTGCTCCTGGAGCTTGCGGGTTTGTTGCTGCCACACCTGTCATTGCATTCTAGACATAACAATATGAAAAACGAAGCGAGAAAGGGGTGGCTGCATAGGCAGAAGTTCAAAAGTGAGTGCAAGTCAAAACCAGAGTTTGGAGGATTCAGGAGGTTGACGATTGGGTCAGCTGGTACTTGTAAATACAGAAGCACGTCAACAGCAAGGTTGGAAATCAAGGATCCTTCTATGATTGAACGACCTTGAGAAGCAGCTCAAATCTCAGTCGAGTTCTCTCCTTATCTAGGCTGCTTGGAGTCTGCCTGGCACCTACATGATCCAGAGAGCAGTCAAAAATCTAGGTAGAATTTACACATAGAATTTGTGGTTCCCAGTCCTGGCTCTCTGCAGGATTGCCACTGAATGATGTTGCCTTCGCACAAGAGCAGTTTCTCTGTATCTTGAAGAACCGAGTGGTGTGTGTTTAGGTGACAGGGCCGGCTGCATAACCATACCCCCATGAGGACTGCAGCTGGTTAACTCTGAAAGCTTTGATGTCCCGTGCTGTCTTGACTTCTCACCATATTGATGTCACAGTCACAGAATCTGCCGGCTTGTCTGCTTTCATTTAGGGCCATGGAAACATCTTGTAGCACCCTAAAACCCTTTTGAGATTGTGTTTTGTACCTGACAAGGTACAAAGAGAAATATTCCTTCCCTGAATCATTAACTTTTGGAAGAAAATCCTTCTCTCTCTCTTTCATTCTATATTTAAAGAGTGATTTCTTCTGTGGCAACATAGTCCCACTAAAGCTTCTTTTTATCAGTCCTCTGTTCCCATTCACAGCGAGGAGTTGTCCACATGGCTTTGAATGGTAGAGCAAATCACCACATTCCCAGGTGGCTTCTGAGCTTTCAGGATTTGTCCACCAAGATGCTCTCTGTTTGGATGAATCTGCGGGCGTGTTCAGTAGGAATGCCTTTGTTTCTAGCACTCCATTTATGTAATAGATAGGATTGTTGACGTATGCATTGCATTGGTGGTGCTTTGCTGAATTTGTTAGCTTGCTGTAAGTGCTCTTTAATAGAATGCATATTACGACTGCATTTTTTAATCACACATCTCCTGTGTATTAGAGGAGAGCTAGTGTGGAATTGGATGCATGGAAGACATTTCCCCAGGGATGTTTAACAGAGGCTGTTATGAAAGGAATCGACACAGTAAAATGCTTGGTAAATAAACTCACAGGTAACAGTTTTGCTATTGATCCTTTATAAATTACCCTCAAGCGGTGGATTGAAATGAAAATAGGTTATGTGGTTGTAGCTTTCCCTTGTTAAGAAGGATAAATGCATTTTAACTTACTTAGAGGTTTTTCAAGCGGCTGATGGAATTGTATTTTCAGAAGGAAGCTCAATACATAATAGCTGTGGGTGAGGCCGGGTAACTTGCAGAAACAAATAGCCCACCTAGAAGATCTTTGCTTCCTATTTCCAGAGAAACGTAAAGGCATGGAGTCAGTTGATTTCTTAACATGCATTGGATCACTTTTTTCAGGTTACATAAAGATATAATTGTATTTTTCAAATTAAGTTTTAGAAAAAGGCATGTAAATGTGAATTACCTTGATTTCTTTCCACGAGTCAGAAAAAGAAGTAGTCTCTGTTACTTATAGGAATCTGTTTATCTTGGTATCCATAAGTATATAAATCTATAGTATTGTAACATGTCTGATGATAATTTATAGTAGTTGGTAATTTGGGAAAATTTTATATTTATTTTAAAATAATGTTTTCAGTATTGGCTGAGTAAGCTCATACTGAATTGACCCTTCTGCACGTAGAGCAGCTCTAAAGTCTGGACACAGGACCAAAAACGACTATTTGAAGGTAGTGGAACGTGAACGAAAGCAGGCAGGAGAACAGGAGACTGGAAGAAGGGAATAGCATGGGAGAATTGTCCCATTTTTTTCATACTTTTAGCTTGAGGGCAGCCACAGTTGACAACATGTGCGAGAGTGATATAAAATTCATGGTCTCTCTGGCCTGATGAACCACATTACAAAATTTGGGCAACCACGGGTCCTGGAAAGTGAGGGGAGACTCAGACAGTGGAGAGCCAGGATCGGGAACCCCAGATTCCATGTGTAAATTCTGTCTAGGTTTTTATGGTGATCCCTGAATCTGTAGGTGCCAGGAAGACTCCAAGCAGCCTAGGAGAGGTGAACTCAATTGAGATTTGAGCTGCTTCTCAAGAGGCAGAGTCTGTAGTTTCAGTCCAACCAAGGTGATAGCTTGATAAAATAGAAAAGTCAACACTCTTGGTAGGAATATAACGTAATCCAGAGTCACCACAACATAACATTTAAAATATCCATTCTTTAATTCCCACACTGCTTAAGACAAATGGGGAAATCAGCCTCATTCCCAATAGAAAAGAAGAAATGGGAAAATCAGCCTCATTATCAATAGAAAAGATAATCAACATAGACTAAACTAAGCATAGACTAAACCCATCATGACCCAGGTGTTGGAATGAGCAGGCAAGTTTTTTCAAGCCCCTATTGTAACTCAGTGTGATGTAAAGCAGTGGTCCTTTAAAGGGTGGTCCTGAGACCAGCAGCATCAATATCACCTGGGCACTTTTCAGAAATACACATTCTCTGGCTCCACCTACAATCAACTGAATCAAAACGTTGGGAAGAAGCCCAGAGGTTTATATTTTTAAAAGATTTTCAAGGGGATTCTGATCCTAAAGTTTAAGAACTGTAGATATAAAGGAAAATATTCTCATAATGAATGAAAAGATAGGAAGTCCCAGAGAAGAATTAGAAACTGTAAAAAAGAGAAATTCTAGAACTCAAAAATACAGTATTTGAAATCAACAAATTTATTGGATTAGCTTAATTGGGATGAGAGAGGAAAGAATCCATGACCTTGAAAATAGAAATTATTTTGTCTGAAAAACAGAAGAAGATGGGCAGGGAAATGAAGGACAAATGGAATCTCAGGATCTGAGGGACAATTATTATGTAGAATTGAAGACCCAAAAGAGGTGGCTGAATAAGAATAAAAAAAGACATTTCATCAAAGAAGATGTATGGATGACAGAAAAACATGCTCAGCACCAGTAGTCAGCAGGGCAAATGCAGACTAACACCACCATGAGACACCACTAGATACCTATTACAATGGCTGGATTTTGAAAAACTGGCAATACCAGGTGCTGAGGAGGATGTGTAGCAACTAAAACTCTCATACACTGCTCATGGGAATGCAAAATGCTGTAGCAACTTTGGCAAACATTTTGGCAGCTTCTTAGAAGGTTAAACATTCATTTACCGTATGGTATAGCAGTCCCATCTCTAAAGAAAGGCAAACTTAATGGTATGGGTTGAATTGTGCCTCCCCCAAATTCATATGTTCAAATCCTAACCCCCAATACCTCAGCATGTGAGTGTCTTTGGAGATACGGTCTTTAAAGAAGTAATTAAGATAAAATGAGGTCCTATCGGTGGACCCTCATCCACTATGACTGGTGTCCTTATAAGAAAAGAGGGGACCAGGCTCAATGGCTCACCCCTGTAATCCCAGCACTTTGGGAGGCCGAGGTGGGCAGATCACTTGATGACAGGAGTTCAAGATCAGCCTGGCCAACATGGTGAAACCCCAACTCTACTAAAAATACAGAAAAATTAGCTGGGCATGGTGGGGCATTCCTATAGTCCCAGCTACTCAGGATGCTGAGGCATGAGAACCGCTTGAATCCAGGAGGCAGAGGTTGCAGTGAGCCGAGATCATGCCACTATACTCAAGCCTGGGTGACAGGATGAGACCCTGTCTCAAAAAAAAAAAAAAAAAAAAGAAGATGGGTATTGAACCCCAGGCAGATCTTAATGGCTTAGCTAGTTTCTCTACCTATAAAAATCAAGACACTCTTACTGCTGTTTGTGTTAGGTAATTAACAGCCATAAAGCATGCTGAAAGTAGAAACTGCTAAATACACACAGAGGCATGACCGCATGAGGACACAGGGAGAAGACAACATCTGCAAGTCAAGGAGAGAGGCCTCCGAAGAAGTCAGCCCTGCTGACACCCTGATCTCTGACTTCCAGCCTCCAGGACCATGAGAAAATAAATTTTTGTTGCTTAAACTTCACAGTCTGTGGTATTTTGCCACAGCAGCCTGAGCAGATTAATATACTTATGTTTACATGAAAAGTTTTACCAGAATGTTTATGGCAGTTTTAATCACAATCACTGAAAACAACTCAAATGTCCTTTAACTGGTAAGTGGATAGATAAACTATGGTGCATCTGTACAAACTACTCAGCAAGAAAGCAGGACAGACTTCCATTTCATGTAATAGCATGGATGAATCTCAATGTATTATGCTAAGTGAAAGATGCCAGACTCGAAAGGCTACAGATAGTGTGAGTCCATTTACATGACTTACAGAATAAAATGGGGATTCTGATCCTAAAGTTTAAGAACTATAGTTATACAGGAAAATTTTCTCATAATGAGAATATAAAGAAATATAAAGGAAATTATAAGAACAGAAAACAGATTGGTGGTTGCCAGGAATTGAGTGCTTTGGAGGGACTGATTACCAAAGGGCCCCAATGCAAGGGTATTTTGAGGGTGAAGGGATGGTTCTGTGTGTTGATTGTGGTTGTAGCTGCATAATGAAATTCACTGGTCTCACAGCCCTACCCTCAGAGAACAGTATACCCAAAAGACTGAATTTTACTCTATGTAAAAATGTTTAAAGTGATCTTAAAAAGATAGCAATAAACAAAAAGCAATAAACAATAGCAATAAACAAAATTAGCAATAAGTAAAAAGAACAAAGGAAAATAAAAATAGCAATAAACAAAAAGAACAAAGGAAAATAAAGATAATTTCAAATAAAAGAAAACCACAAGAATTCATCATCAAAAAGAACTACACTATTATGAAAAAAACTTTTTTTTTTTTTTTTTCATTTGAGACGGAATCTCACTCCGTCGCCCAGGCTGGAGTGCAGTGGCGAGATCTCAGCTCACTGCAACCTCTGCCTCCCGAGTTCAAGTGAGTCTCCTGCCTCAGCCTCCCAGGTAGCCAGGATTACAGGCATGTGCCACCATGCTCAGCTAATTTTTGCATTTTAGTAGAGTTAGAGTTTCATCATGTTAGCCAGGCTGGTCTTGAACTCCTGACCTCAAGTGATCCACCTGCCTCGGCCTCCTAAAGTGCTGGGATTACAGGCATGAGCCAGCACACCCGGCCTTTTACTACGAAAAATTCCAAAGGATATTTTTCCCATTTCCTGTAAAGGAAAATGATGCTGGATGGAAACTCCGTGTTCCCACTTGAACTGTTATCAATGGGTATAGGAAGGTGGAGGAAATGGTGTGTACTTCAGTGATCCCATAGAAGGAACGGTGTGGCCGGGCGCAGTAGCTCACGCCTGTAATCCCAGCACTTTGGGAGGCCGAGGCGGGCAGATCACAAGGTCAGGAGATCGAGACCATCCTGGCTAACACGGTGAAACCCTGTCTCTACTAAAAATACAAAAAAAGTAGCCGGGTGTGGTGGTGGGTGCCTGTAGTCCCAGCTATCTGGGAGGCTGAGTCAGGAGAATGGTGTGAACCCGGGAGGCGGAGCTTGCAGTGAGCCAAGATCGCGCCACTGCACTCCAGCCTGGGTGTCAGAGCCAGACTCCGTCTCAAAAAAATAAAAAAAAGAAGGAAGGGTGCATATGGAACTGGAAAGAGAATGAATTCATACTCTCACTCATTTAACAAACAGTATTAGGCACCTACTAGTGCTAGGAATAGTTCTAATTTCTGGGAGACAAAAATGAAGACCACCTGGTTCTTTCTTCATGAACGGTGGGATAAACAAACATGTACGTGAGCCTGTCTTGTTGATATAAGATGAGTGTGCGTGCATTTCTTTCTCTTTCTTCATCTGCCCAGCTTTGTCCTGCTGCGTCAGCACTGGCTCAGTGTTGGTCTCGTTTCTCTTGCAGACATCATTCAGTCGAGGTTTCACAAAGAACATGAAACTTGAAGCTGTGAACCCCAGGAATCCAGGAGAACTGTGTGTGGCCTCCGTTGTGAGCGTGAAGGGGCGGCTAATGTGGCTTCACCTGGAAGGTACGTACTCGCTGGGGGTAGCAGTTGCTGGGGGGAATGTAGAGTTTGTCAAGATGGCAACGTGTGGAGGAATGCAGCCCTTCTCAGAAGGGGCCTTGCTTCTCTTTCATTTAAAGAGATCTTAAATTATTCCGTGTTCTTGAACAAGTGGAACTAATCAAATGTATTCAGAGGCTCTCATCTTAACTAATAATTTCATGCAATGAGATGCTGGCAAGATAATTATGTTTGGAACACAGTGGTCTTTTTACATCTATGATTAGAAAAGCAAATGTCACAATTAAATTAATGTGAGTCACTAAAACTGAGATTCCCGGTCTTGGTTATTATCAGGACAAAATTGTACATTTGTATTTTAATGTGGTAATATCCTTTACTTTGATTTCTTCCGTAGATGTTTAATTCTTCCTCAAAATACTACCTGCAGGATGACTTTCTCCCCAAATGTCTAATAAACAGAATTTAGGCTTGTTTGTTCAGTGATGTTGAAACTATCCTTTATAGCTATAGCGTATTTACAGGTGCACAAAAATTCACAGAATGTTGTGTTTTGTGAACAGAATCCTGATCAGACTTTATATTTAAGTAGAAAACCATATTTTCCAGGTGGTGGGTTTTCAGTGGTAAATAATTACAACGGATTTGATCTCCAAGGCTTTCCCATCTTTCTGTGATTTATAATTCTTTGAGTTTTTTCCTAGGATTTCATAATACTCAGTAGTTATTTCAAGCATATATGCAAAAATAAATAAATATGAATAGTAAAATAAAGTTAGCTGTCCTAGTTCATAGTTTAAATCTTACAACTTACTCAATACCATGATTGGAATAAAAAGTTTAGAAGGAAAATCATAGAATTGGTGCTCAGATCTCCATTTTTATTTCCTCACTACGCATCTATAAAATGTCTGCAAAGGTCTTAAATAGGCCTACAATCTCATACATACTGTAGTCCAGGGGATTGGGAAATGTGGAAAGCAGTCACTGTGGCTGACATCACTGTGTTGCCAATTCCCAGAAAATTGTTTAAAACGTTACTGAAGTTTAGGGTTCCAAAATCAATGTGAAATAAATGGAAATTCCCAAAAAGTTGATTGCTTAGTAGGTTTTCAAGTAGATTGGCCTCTTTCTGGAATTCACGAAAGTGTAGACACAGGCAACGTGGTAACATTTCTGCAGCTTACGGAAATAGAACATGGCTTTATTTTCACAGCTCCTCCTAGGGTTGGGTGAACTGTTCTTCGAGAAGCAAGATTCCTTCGGTACTTTGTAATGACTAAATTTAACTTGCTGTCTAACACGATGCTGAGCCATCTTAATGAGATCGGACTCTTGTTTGCATTATTAATTTGAAAACAAAAATGGTCAAGTTAAAAGCCCATGTTTTATCCTTATTACTTAGCGCATTATGGTTAAAATTCTTTGGCAGTCATTATTTATTTAGCAGTTTCTACTTTCAGCATGCTTTATGACTGTTAATTACCTAACACAAACAGCAGTAAGAGTGTCCTGATTTTTATAGGTGGAGAAACTAGCTAAGCTATTAAGATCTGCCTGGGGTTCAATCCCGTTACTCTTGACATTTTCTCTGTTGCTTAATTCACCAGATCCTACAGCTTCCCACGTCTTAAAAAAGAGCGATGAACGACATTTAGTGTGTATTTAACATTTTGGGCAGTAGTTTCTTCTTTGGCCTGTTCTCTTTGAATACAGATTTTTTATTTTCTAGCAAAGAAATAGAAGTCAGCTCATGTGAGATCTTTTTCTTATTCCCCAGAGTGTTATCATTGGGTAGTAATGAAAATTAGTGTTAGGAAACAGATCAGAAAATATACATTGGCCGTTTTTCCGGACCTGATTCATTGTTCTAAAAAGTGTTTGTAAACAGTCTGTTGAGTATTATCTATTGAATAGTATATTACCTGTAATTATTGCTCAAAATCATGCATCTTTTTCATTACTTACAAAAGATATTGCATACAAATAAAGTAAAATTCCAGTCAGTTTCCTGGGTCTTGCTTGAATTTTGGTTTTGGTTTTGATTTTGGCCCTTACTGAGCACTGACCTTTCAGAGTGACAGCTTAATGGCACTTAGCTCTCATTATTTCAGTTTTATCTATCTGGTGTTTCCTTTCCTCCATGTTGGGAATAAAATGATAGAGATTCATCATGGTCACTTTGTGGCTGTTAAATTTTTTTATCTAATGATGATTATTCCGATTATAGGCCATTTATTTGACACTTTAAATTTATAAAGTACTTTGTAACAATTTTATTAGTTATTTTCATGCATTAAATTGATTTGAAGTCTTTTCAACACTAGACTGATTGACCACTTTTAGGTAATTAAAATGATTCTTTCTAGTTAATATCTAACTTCTCTTGAAGTTGATTCATTCTTTACGTGTCTCTAAAGGGGCTGTTGTTGAAGAGGGAGCAATGAATAAACTACATGAGATTAATGTAATATCATTTTAAGTGCATATTTGAAAAGAATTTTAAGCTCTCAGAAACCACTGGTAGTTAGCAAGGGTGATTGATGATGGTGGGGCCAGTGTTCTGGAAAGGGGGCAGTGCCTTCTCCTAGGTCAGTGTTCTGCTGCAGGTCATCATGTCTGTAACTGTGAATATTGCTCATGTAATACAAGTTACTTTCAGTCTTAGATCGCTAGCATTGTGGCCACACACACTGGCTCCCACACTCACAGCTCTGCCTTTCCACAAACCCAGTGACTTTCTATTCATTTCCAGTCCTTTTTTTATGGGACAAATACACTGATCCAGCAGTTCGGTGTGCTCTCCTAGCTCTTTAGCCCAGAAGAAGGTTTGCCTGCTTGCCTTGTCTTCCTTAGCATCTTTTTTGGAGTCTTCTTTCCCAGAATCATTTTTCCTGGACACCTGGCTAAATATATACATACGCACCACTTACATTGCACTTCAAATGAGACCTGGTAGATTTCTAGCTCACGTTTAGCAATTAATGCAACAGATTGACAAGAACTTTTGGGTGGTTTCATTGAGATATTTTATTGAAAAAATTTTTCATTTTTAAGAATGGTTTTAAAATATATATAACATCAAATTTACCACTTTCGTCATTTTAAATTATACAGTTCAGTGGTCTAAAGTTTATTTGCACTGTTATATACCCATCACCACCGTCCATCTCCAGAACATTTTTCGTCTTGCAAAACGGAAACTCTCTCCCCGTTAAAGTCTCCCTTCCCTCCTCAGCCCCTGACCAGCACCATTCTCCTTTCCGTCTCTATGAGGCTGATGACTTCAAGTACCTCACATAAGTCAAATCATGCTGGATTTGTCTGAAAATGGCCTTTTACAAGATTTATTATCAGTCGTAAATAATGCTTTTTGTTTATCTACTTTCATCATATTTGCCATACTGTCTTTTGGTCCTCATAGACCTGGCCACCTATTGGCAAGAATATTAAATTGTAGGTGGCTTGTGGTTAATGGGGGACTGAAGAGTTAGTTGATAGAGGGGCTGGTCCTGATTCCTTGGCTTCCTTGGAAGTGTCCCCAGGGACACATTAAAAGGACTAGGGACACAGAGGAGGAAGAACAGGTTTGGAAGGAGACAGATTTGAATAGCAACAGTTGCATTTTAAGATACGGATGGGGATTGCAGGTGAGGAGGCATAGGAAGTGGTGGGAATTTTGACACTGAGGCCCTCATCAGAGGTAACAGGATATGTGGGGACGGTGACCACAAACTTTGGTTAAACTAGGAGACTTTTAGAAGCAATCAAGGTACTAGCCAGATGGGGCACTGGCAAGGAGGGGGCAGCAGGCTAGCTCGGTAGTCAGTTGAGTCACTGTATTAGTCTGCTTTCATGCTGCTGATAAAGACATACTCAAGACTGAGGAGAAGAATAGGTTTAATGGACTCACAGTTCCACATGGACAGGCCTCACACTCATGGTGGAAGCTGAAAATCATGTCTTACGTGGTGGCAGCAGGAGAGAATGAGGCCAAGCAAAAAGGGAAACACCCCTTCTAAAACCATCAGATCTTGTGAGACTTACTCACTACCACGAGATCAGTGTGGGGGAGCTGCCCCCATGATTCAGTTATCTCCCACCAGGCCCTTCCCACAACACATGGGAATTTGGGGAGCTACAATTCAAGATGAGATTTGGGTGGGGACACAGCCAAACTGTATCAGTCACCATGATCTGGGGTCTGTGATGGGAACAGGGTAGGCTGCAGTCACAGCGATTTGGAGCCAGGCAGTGTCAGGTGTGAACGCAGGACCCTGGTGGCCCTGTGGCCTTGAGCACATTGCTTAAGCCCTGGTTTCCCCATTTCTAGAATGGCAATCATGGTATTACTTATAGCAGGGGTTTGGTTTGCATTAAAGCAGTTAGCAGAGTTTCCAGGAAGAATTTTCCAAGAGAGAGAATGAAGAGGAAATTCTCAGGAGCCAGAGAGGGACTCTGTGATGGACCTGGTTCCTTGAGAATGTGCTCAAGTCTTGGGCACTGAGCTGCTCCTGGTGGCTGGGATGAACAGACAATCCCACGGGGGTCTATACCGCCCAGCTAGTTTGTCTACTATGTTCCATGCATGGGGAGCCATCCCTAGTAGACCCTCAAGCCAAACACAGCAGGGAGGGAGGAGGGAAGCAGGTCAGGCCCTGATGTCTATGAAGTTGAGTCAGTGGGCTTAAACCCATCGGCCAGCCACCCTCTGGCACCTGCAGCGGACTCTCCTCCCTGCAGGGTTCTGTGCTGCCTGTGCAGGCCCCTGCCTCCACGGATATGAGCCGTGCAGGTGAACCCAGGGTCCGATTGCCTAGGGAGGGATTCCAGTGCTTGGTTGAGCAGAGCAGTGCCCTGGAGCCCCCATGTACAGTGTTGGATAAAACAACCCCTGCCTCAGGAGATTGCAACATTAATTAATCTATGGAGATCACCTAAACCAGGTTCAAGACCATAGGAAACATTTGGAAGATGTTCTGTATATTTTTGTTTTGTTTTGAGACAGGGTCTTGCTCTGTCACACAGACTGGAGTGTGGTGGTGTGATCACGGCTCACTGCAGCCTCAAACTCCTCAAATAATCCTTCCACCTCAGCCTCCTGAGTAGCTGGGACTTCAGGCACGTGCCACCACACCTGGCTAATTTCTTTTGTATTTTTAGTAGAGTTGGGGGTCCCACTATGTTGCCCAGGGTGGTCTCAAACTCCTGGGCTCAAGTGATCTGCCCACCTTGGCCTCCCAAAGTGCTGGATTACAGGTGCGAACCACCACGCCCAGCCTGTTTTCTCTGTTTTTGTCCTCATCATGATTCATACACTTTTCCTCCTATTTAGAAGGAATGTGATCAGCTCTGTCTTCCCCAGTGCTGAGTATTTTAGCCTTCTAGTTGAGGCAGGAATGCCTTTCGTGTCACAAGACTTAGGAAGACAAGCAGACTTCCTTACTTCTGAGTTATTTAGCTCTTTCAGTTGTTACCACTGCAGAAATTCTTGAAGAGAGCTTTAGAGTGCGAATAACAAAACCCAGTTTTGAACTGGGGAGCCCTGTTATAAATTAAAACAGGCAGGGAATCTGCAGTTTGTGTTTTTGTGCTTTGAATGGGTGGAAAAAATAAATAATGACAAAACACACCCTGCAGATATCAAGCTAGGAATCTGTGCTGTGCGCAGCTTTGGACAGTAAGTTTTTGGAGTTCAGGAATTGCCTCCTTGTACCATGAGCTTCACATTCCACACTGACAAGCACAGCACTTAAGTGCAAGGCAGGTCCGGTACGTGTGTAGTTTCTGATTTCTGCAAGTGTGTTTGGGGAGCAGTGTGGGGATCCCATAAGTCCTTAGAATTTCCTCGTAGGTATTTAAACACAAGAAGCAGTGATAACTCAGGAATAAATCTAATCTGTCCTTTGACCATCTTAAGAAATGCGTCACTCTGGAATTGTCCAGTGGCATCTTCCCATTTATCGGACTGGGTCTCAGCCCGTTGGTGGAGGTGGGTTAGTTCTCTGAACTCATGCTGTTATGCTGGCCTTTCCTTCTCCACTTGCTTCATTTGTACCCAGCATCCACGACAGGAACACAGCACAGCAACCCACAGGGGAAGTTCCCCAACCTGGCAGGGCCACTGTCCTCTCTTCACCTGCTGCAGTGGCCTGTGTTCGTTAGAGTGGTGGCCGGAAGATGCTGGATGTTTTCTTAACCTCTTGTTAAGAAGGATCACATATGTTCTCCATCTCCTGCTTTGGTTGGTTGGTTCTTGCTTTTTACTTGTGATGTTTTCTTTTTAGTTTGTTTCTCTACCACCCTTGGTGACTTCTGTCTCTGGATGTTCCCACTCCTTTCCTCGTGGTAATGCTTGCCCTTCCTTGGTTGCTCCTCTGTCTCCTCCATCTTCTGCACAGTCCTGGGGTGGCAGGGCTCCCTTCCCACTGTCGGCTCCTCCCCAGATGACTGTTCTTGGCCTCCTCTTTGCTCTACTTCTCTCAGACGTAGAGGTGAGAATCCCCCCAGTCCTGCTCTTCAGCCATCTGTGCCCAGCGTGGCCTCGTCTTTCTCTGTGGCTTTGGACGGTCACGCTGTGCACACGGATCTGAGTGCCCGCGCCCGTGGCCTCGCACACGGATCTGAGTGCCCGCGCCCGTGACATCACACTCACAACTCCCTTTCCGTCCCCTGCAAAACATCTCCACGTGGCAGCAGCATTTCCAGAACAGAACTCACCGGCAGAACCGGCAGAACCCGTCTCTGCTCTTCTCCGTGAATGTCCTGCCTGACGAATGATGCCGTTATTCACCCAAGTCGGAAGCCACGGCGTCCTCAAAGTTAGAAACTCTACAATAATTCCTGCCCTCCCAGCGCCCCCCCACAACCCATGAGTCACTTCAGTCCAGACCTCTGCCTGTCCTCTTCCAGCCCCCACATTGCACTCAGGCCCTCCTCCCTGGCTCTGTGATTTCAGCCGCCTCCTACCTGCTCTCCCTGCCTTCTTCATGGGGCTTTGAGGTTATTTCTGTAAAATACAGGCATTGCCTTCCTCCTAATACACAGTAGGTCTGTGTTTCTTTTTTTTCCTCAATTTTTTTATTTTACTTTAAGTTCTGGGATACGTGTGCAGAATGCGCAGGTTTGTTACATAGGTATACATGTGCCATGGTGGTTTGCTTCACCTATCAACCCGTCATCTAGATTTTAAGCCCCACATGCATTAGGTATTTGTCCTAATGCTCTCCCTCCCCTTACCCCCACCCCCTGACAGGCCCCAGTGTGTGCTATTCCCCTCCCTGTGTCCATGCATTCTCATTGTTCAGCTCCCACTTACGAGTGAGAACATGCAGTGTTTGGTTTTCTGTTCCAGTGTTAGTTTGCTGAGGATGATGGCTTCAAGCTTCATCCATGTCCCTGCAAAGGACATGAACTCATTCTTTTTTATGGCTGCATAGTATTCCATAGTGTATGTGTGCCACAGTTTCTTTATCCCATCTATCGTTGATGGGCATTTGGCTTGGTTCCAAGTCTTTGCTATTGAGTAGAGACTAAATTCCATAACATGACACTCAGCAACCCATCCTCTGTAGGCACATACGCTTCCTGGATGTGTGAACTTGGCACTTTCTGAGTGTAAAATCTTTTTTATTTGTACAGCTGTATAAGACAGCTAGTGATAGATTCTCTTATAGGATGGTGGCAAGTGGATGAACATCAACAGAGTGTAAGAGTCATGTTAGCACATAGTAGTCATTGCTTAGTAAATGGAGATTGCTGATAGTATTATTAGGCAGCAGTTTTCTTTTAAGATTTGCCACCTGCAGGAGCCTGTGCTCCAGCTGAAAGGAGCACTTGTGTCTGCAAGCCTCCTGAGTTGGTTCTAGGTGCTGGACACTGTCTCACAGGGCTCTGCTCCTCTCCGTGCACCTGACAAACACCATGTTTTTACAGGCTGTCCTGTGCACTTTGCTCGCTCAGCGTTTGCTGAGTAGATATGAGGGAGAAATAAAATGTGTATTCCTGAACAAAATAGCAATTTAAGATACCGCAGTCCGTTAAGAACTGCTGTTTGGCCAACCGAATTTGGGGACAGTGAGATCTTTTATACTGGAAGCTAAAATTCAGAAACTCCTTGACTGGTTTGTCTCTATGACTGACTGACTGAGTTCCAGCAAACTGCCCTCCACATCCCAGTCAACGGGGGTCCTGTTAGAATGCACATTTCTCCCAGGCCTAGTGCCTCCAAGTCCCTTAGCAGTGTCTCTGGGAATCTGCATTTGCAAAGTCTCCCTCCCCAGATGTTTCTCATGCAGCCTAGAGTTTGTAAAGCACTCCAGTAGGTCAAATGGGGAATGCCTGGTGTGGTTCAGAGAAACCCGTCTGAGCCTACCTCGCATGTTTAGGGGACCAGGTGTGGAACAATGGTGTGGTTCAGAGAAACCCGTCTGAGCCCACCTCGCATGTTTAGGGGACCAGGTGCAGAACACAGCCCCTTAAGTTTTTCCGTAACTGGCAAAAAGTTCAGGTAGTTACTATGCATTTTGGAGATAGTTGCAAAATTGAAACAAGGGAACATGTAAACGTGAAAATAATTACATTTCAAGCCAGGGTAGGTGGTTTTAAAACCTTTACAAAGAAGAAGTATGGCCTGTATGAAACCTTAGGGGGAGAAGCTGCTTCAGCAGATGAGAATATAGGAACAATATTTTCCAGACAG